>NW_008757453.1:0-887 GCF_000715545.1 Opisthorchis viverrini | reverse complement strand
GAATGCCAGCATTGAGTCTATCACGCAACCGATCTTCAAATTGAGCACCGTAGTCACATTTCCTGTGTCCGTTTGCCTGCCTGTGTCTGCAGCTGCAATACGAAATCACGAACAGACTGAGAATGGGAGCGGGTCAACACATTGAGCCTAGCCCTTTCGGCTGCTACGAAGATGATCGGTTTGAAGTTTTGAAGAATTATTTTCTCCAATGCAGTGTAGGGGATCCAAGATATACTAAATTCTTGATCAACGTATACGCCTCTTTGCCAACGAAATGTAGGAAATATACCGTGAGTTTTTTATCATCCATATCAGATTTTGTGAGACAACGTATGTCGGACCGTTCCAAATAATCCTCTCCGTCTCGCGCAGTTGAATTAACATCTAATGTTTTCATTTTGGCAGGCATGCTGAATTA
The DNA here is from genome assembly GCF_000715545.1 of Opisthorchis viverrini. Taxonomy (NCBI): domain Eukaryota; kingdom Metazoa; phylum Platyhelminthes; class Trematoda; order Opisthorchiida; family Opisthorchiidae; genus Opisthorchis; species Opisthorchis viverrini. Next base: position 469 of record NW_008757453.1, on the reverse strand, counting down.
TTTCAATCTCAACGCCAATATGTGAGAAATAAGTTTCGCACGTATATCGTTATATCCAGATGAACCAGGAATCCAGAGGTTAGGGCTTGTCTCGTCAGCGGACGTGGTTACTTCATAACCAGGTGGGGAGCAATGAGTAGGTAGGGTCGATGGGGAGAGAACATAATAGCTAGCGAAGTAAGAGTTTGGGGACTCAACGATGTCAGCCGGGTCAGAGAGAAGCTGCCCGTCATCGGCCACAATATTTGAAAATGCAGATGAATCTGAGAAGCAACGCCAGTAAAGGAGTCGCCCCAGCATCTTAATTTGTAGAAAATGGGCTACGGTGGTTGATTCCGCGCGCTTTTCAAGGGCAAGTTTGGTCGTGGTACTATCAGCCATAAGTTTGTTAATTACAAAAAGGAGGGAGGATCATGTGATCTAAGGAAGAGCCTGCGATATTTCCTAAGTTTATGGCGTGTGGCGGGAA
>NW_008757452.1:0-887 GCF_000715545.1 Opisthorchis viverrini | reverse complement strand
CTCGTGCTTCCTTTGGGTTGCATGGCAGCGAAGCACCGAAAGCGTGCTACAGCTGAATGACTGTCCATCTATCTTATATTACCTAAATTTGCACTCGTGAAATTGTCGAACAACCATGCGCTTTTCAGCTTTCGCCAAGTAACCCACCCTACAATGATGGTCGTTTGCCGGTCGGCAAAAGTGTCACCCGTTGTTAGGTTTTTGACACATAGCGCCGCGCTTGTTCGGTAACCCTTGTTTAGCTAACCGTTGATTACATAGGACAGTGAAAATGATCGTGAAAACTACTTCTGCACTCTGTTACTGCCAACATCACGCCAAAAATTTGTCATGGCTTTGCGAGCTTTCAACATTGAACTGGCTCAGGTATCTACGTACACTTTCGAGATCTAGTTGCTTCAGATTCGCGACCGCATTAACAATACAGATCAGGCGAAGTTTCGTTTCCAATTCTGGCGAGACGCCGTGAACAGTTTGTTCGAACCGAATCTACGACATCGAGGGACGCCGATCGAACGTGAACTCAGCGAGGTAGTTTACCTCTTATTCCACTTGCCAGTGACGTCAACCCTACTAGTCCACCGTCGGTCTGAAGCTGTCCAAGTATCACTTTAATCAACTGATTGATGCTCGTGTAAGTCGCACCCTTTCCCTCCGATAATCATGTGTCCTACAGCAACGGCATTTCAACGAGTGTGCTTTCGACAGTCTTCGTGCTGCACAAATTTATGCCGAAGAAACCAATGTTCCTATTCACTATCTTATTTGTGAGGCCTACGGTGAGCTGTGCGGTTACCCATGTTTTCCACCTTACTTTCGATGTATTTCTTGAACCCCTATCTAGTTGTATTTACAGAAAAGAAAATCTGATCCGTCCAGCTGTAACA
>NW_008757451.1:0-887 GCF_000715545.1 Opisthorchis viverrini | reverse complement strand
GCGAAGTACACGCAGCTGCAATCTAAATTTTTCTAAATGGGTAGCCAACTTGGATGGCGGCGAAAGTTATCGCCCAAGTTTGACGTTACGTTACTGAGCATACTTATCCGGCCCGTCTGTATCACTCGCGCCATCTTTACAGGTAGCCTCAAACTTCTAAACTTCTAAACTCCTAAACGTTTCAAGCTCCATTGTTTTCGGTCAACGGAGTAGTTTTCTGATGATCCTAGATGTCAAAAGTCTTTACAGTGTCAGCCAAATAGAAGACAGAAGATCACGTTGAGCAAAATAAACGAACACAATTATTGATTTTACGTATGGAGCGAATGTCAATGGGGTTCAAAAACATACTTCGCGCCCTGTATCTTTATACCGGTGGATGTGATCTGAAATAAAGTGACCTCCGCGAAAAATTGAGATCATCAGGATTATTCCCCTTCCTCGTTAGATTAATTTTTCCACTGACGCCAGCAAGCTCTGCGCTACTCATGTAGCCGTGGATCTAAATATTGAAGTAGAAAGCCATTACCAGTAGCGCTGGTCATTGCCTTCTTCCTGAATGGGGACCCCAAGCGGGCCATATCAATGGTTAGAGACATTGTCAGACATGGAACAGTCGCGCACTCAATGGCGTTTGTGCATCCAAGCAATTACCACCAATGCATAGCTCCCTTCCCAATCACTTCACTCAACAGTCCACTGACAGTCCTGCATTTACGCGCCAATTTATCAGCTCCCCATTCATCGGTGGATGGAACTGTGGCAGCAACGATCACTGTGCGATAAGTAGTTAGGCGGTTCTTACGGCTGATAATTATGATGATGACGATGATGACATTGAAGTCGCAGCAGCGTAAGCAATATCATCATCATCATTATCATCATCA
>NW_008757450.1:0-887 GCF_000715545.1 Opisthorchis viverrini | reverse complement strand
GGCACCTGAAGGGTGCTACAGCTAGACGTTTCTTTCTTTCTTTCTCGCTTTGGTTGTTCCAGCTTTCAGATGAAATATTCGCGATGATCTAAAGATGTGAACTTACGGCCGAAAAAAACTAAACTATCTGGTATAGGCAAACACAACCGCCTAAAGCGTGCAAATTTTTGCACTTCGGATATTCATCAAAGCAACCAAATAAAACTATCCCACCGGGTTCGAAGCAGTTCACTAGAATGAGGCAACAATCACAATAAGGCTTTTTCCATCTTGAAGTTATTTTCAGTCATTTAGCTTGACTGCTTTTATTTTTCTGATAAAGAGCCTATAGCCGCCTGTTTTCAACAACGAAAAATACGCACAAAGGAGTTCTGTCACTTAGCAACTGAATGTGATGGTTCGATATGAACTGACCATGAAGTTTGGAGTAGCACCGGAAACCACTGCACGTCCATCGCCTAGCTGTCGAACCGGATCCCTCAAATCTTACTTTGTCGTCCAGGGTTTTCTCCAGTAACCTGCGTGCAATTTTCTACTTGTTCTGACAACTTTTAAGCTGTCTTGATGATACTGTGTCATCCAAGGTTATCCTGGGGAGTTCGCAGCGCTTTTGTCGGAGTTTGGACAAAGCTTGTGAGCTGATGGCGGTTTAGACTTTTATCAAGACCCTAGCAGATTTGGGACGCCTAAACATGAAACAGGCACAGGCAATCACAGGGCATTACAACTCTAAAAACCATCAGTGTTGTGTCTCGTAACTGCCATTTACAAAAGGATAAAACTTGGGGTCAAGAGTAAATCGTATCTAAAATATATGTTTACAGTAGTTTGTAGGCTGATACGTTTCACTTCCCCACGCGTCCAAATGAAAAGCCGGGAAACGCGTG
>NW_008757449.1:0-887 GCF_000715545.1 Opisthorchis viverrini | reverse complement strand
ACTTGCATTTTGCTCAGTATCAAGTACGGCTCATGCGTTTCAATAAACTCTACTTTGTCTTCCAAGATAGCAGAATCGGGTATCACTGTAAGTCATCAGATGACTACATATCTCAACCAGCTAGTGGAGTGAACTACGCTCTTAGAGCTTGATAGATGAACGTTCTACTGTTACAGTGGCTGTATGTGCGTGCTGGTGCATTCATGCGCCCTTGAATATCCATCAGCAATAAAGTTTTTTTCGAAAATCATCAGTGAGAATAAGCCTAATTGCATTGTCACGCTTAGTCAGAGCAAATCAAATTCCAATTAATTGTTGCCAGTGAACTACCTTATTGACAAGTCCATTAAAGACGTCTGAAGTAGGCCACTCCGGGTCAAGTAAGCTAGGATAACTATGCATGGCACAACCGTTTTGACTTACAGATACGCCTGACGTGATAGATATTTGTGATACCTACTGTGTGCTGAGATCGATTCTGTCCACTTCTTATAGCTCAAATCTTCATACATCTACATGGAGAATCTTCTATCCTCAATCGCATACCTTCGAGCAATGTACAACCGCCTACTCGCAGGAATCGCTGATCCAGACGAAAACGACTGGCTTAGTGATAGGGTCAACGTGTACGATGCGAAGATTGGTATGCAGATTGTGAAAGATCAACTCTACGTACCTCTTGGAGCAGTACAGCCTCCGGTCTATCATCATTCACTACCGGCGACCCTGAATTTCGCTGCTTTTGGATCGATGGTTGCCACAGCCATGGCTCACTTGCTCGGTGAAATTGGTAAGTTGTCTGCCTTGGGAAGAGCATCAGTAGTTTCTCCTCAACTACAGTGCACGGCAGTGTACAGTAGTGAAGCATCAGTGCGAACACTGATGTT
>NW_008757448.1:0-887 GCF_000715545.1 Opisthorchis viverrini | reverse complement strand
ACACATTGGATCTAATTACAGGCCTCATGTTGTATTATGATAACATTGATATCAATGTTCTTAATAAATGCTGGACGATTTCAGAAACACTAATTTATGTGGGTTATAGTTTATTTGACAATATCTGGAACGTATCCAAAACGCTTCAATGTCATTTACTGTTAATATGCCATGTTGACTTGTATTGTTGAAAAAATTTCTGCCAAACTCTAGATACCACAGTGAAAAAGCTGAACATTCGCCTGATTAAATTTGCCCAATATCTTTTGAATTCCAAATAATTCTGGAATGAAATGGGATGTTTGGATATGCCGCCATGTTGAATATTTTGCCAGTTTTATCTTCAATAAGAATCTTCCGTTTCATTCCATCATTTAACCGGTCGAATATATCGTTATATAAGCTGCATTAACCGTGCAATGACGCATCAAATAGTATTTGTCGGATGCACAGAATGCCATTGATGACGATCAGCTCTTTTTTGAAACTTCTTTTATCCAAACGTCTTCCCAGCGATTGATGCTTTGAAAGGTTAGTTCCAGTTAACAAGGTAATCCATCAGTGATGACAGTTTTCTTCTGAAATTGAATGTGAACGTTTGCGAGTTACCTTTTTATTAATTTAACTAATCAAATGACGTTAAATAGGGCCGGTCCTATACATCAGAAACATGCTAACATCCAAACCAAATTAACAGCAGCGCGCTCTCTTTGATGGGATGTACATAGTTTTTTCAATAAAACATAACAATATATGGTTAATATATTATCAAGGGAAACGTTTCAAAGAAATGCTGAATTTTGTCTATGTTGCTGATAAGTAGGCAATCCTGTTGATTGCTTGAAACAAAATTTTTCCGATCTATGCTGTTACACTCAGGCGCACGA
>NW_008757447.1:0-888 GCF_000715545.1 Opisthorchis viverrini | reverse complement strand
CTTGTGGCGTTAAAGCGTCGTATCCTTGAATCTCAAAGTTGGTCGGTATCAGATCACAATACGAGCTGTTTTATATTATGTCTGTGAGACGTGTCTTATCGCAGCAGCGGAAACGAGGCTTTTTCGGTCTTCGATAAACGTTATCTCAAAACTAAATCTCGTGTAGAGTGCGTCACAAAGCAATTAGAAAACGAGTTTTTGGTTGTGCAACAAGACATTTAAGCGTAGAGCATGCCAGCACTAAAATCTGTGGTGATTAGATCATGTATTGTGCACGCCAAATCATTGTTTGTCGAAGAGGGTACTGGTTTCTACACAATGGCACTAGCAGGAAGGTCGTCAACCTCCAACCTGGGAGAGTGATAGGACAGACATTTCGAAAAGTCTGAGTGTTATCGGTGCCACTCGGATTTCACAATTCCCCTGGACATGGTTTCGGGCGCTGAAGGACCGGAAGAGTTTCATATAGGTCACGTGAAATATTGTAATAAAGGAGCGAAGCGTTTGAAATGGCCCGCAAGATCCGGTGTGTCTCATTTGATCCCCTGAATTGTGTACACCATCAAAACCAAGACAACACCAAAGTGATTTTATATCTTCCTTTAGACTCCATCAGAACACTGTGCCAACAGTTACTTCAGGAACTAGTAAATGAACTTGAAAAGTGATGACGACTTCTTAATCAAGTCCTCTGTGCTACTGTCTCGCAATAATTCAAGCACAAAAGATGTTGGTTGGACCAACGTCTTTCATCACACATGCAGCGTTGATCGTTTTACTTCAGCCATCAGATATCACGTCCTAGCTTCTAACAATCCTGTATGCTGATCATGGCATTCACACTACAATGCTTGGAGAAAGATTAAAGATTGCAAGGGAGTGTATATT
>NW_008757446.1:0-888 GCF_000715545.1 Opisthorchis viverrini | reverse complement strand
TTTTCCTGGGCAGTACTGGGAACAAAGATTACCGTACAAGGAATTCCGTAAATTGGATGTGAGACTTCCAATGATGCGAACTAGACACTTAGATGGGTAAAATAACGAATCGCATAGTTTTTATGCCTGTTTGTTGTTACACACACAAAACTGCGTTGTAGGTTATCGAGCAGTATTAAGATGTGGTAACCAGTTGTCTCATTTCCGGCTTATTTATTCCGGAAGAAAACTTTTCAGATATTAAAAAATGAGTATATTTTGCTCGTTAACTCAGATAGCAAAGCTCGTTCGTATTTTACATTTTGTGGAAGGAGAACGCTTACTTGCTGAGTATTGTTGCGGTTGATGTTGGTGATTTTTATCATGGGTATCCGAATTTGGCAGCCTAGAAAACGCCACCTAGACAATGGCCCAATGAACAATAACGGATTGGTTGCCTTCTCTTCCTGGGTGTCATCTACAACAAAGCGTTTGTTCTGTGCTTCCCGAACAATGAGTTTCGTGGCGTTATTTGGGTCAACAAATCCAACTGAGATAAACCATCGAGATGAACGCATTACAACAATCTTTTTACACTTTCGTCGGTCTCTGTGACAGATTTATGCGCGCATTTGTCTGGATCGATCTGTAATAATGTTGCTTGCTGGTGGATAAAGATTGACAAGACTGCCAAAAAGTGACATTTATTACACCTGGATAACCGCAACGAAACACCTGTTATTTAGACTTCTTAAAAAGCAGGCGAGGAAAAGCGCCTGAGCAATACGCAATTCGGATTGACCGTGAGTTGTACAGACGGATAAATCGCATCACAGTACCGCCATTTCGGTTACGAAACGTAAACCACGTGCTACCTGGGAAAACAGCTTGGTTGCCGACTTAAAAAAA
>NW_008757445.1:0-888 GCF_000715545.1 Opisthorchis viverrini | reverse complement strand
AGCTACCAAGGTAGACAAATTAGTTCACTACCTCAATAGACCCAACTGCAAACATAAGGTTAGGCATTAATCCTACGCAGTCCTGCGGCAACGCTCTACACTTTGTGGGCGAGGTACTGTGCCATCCTCAAAAAAGCACATGGGGTCGAAGTATTGCAAGGAAAGCAGGAGGGACACTCGCGGTGGACTGGATCCGATTGCCCATGCTACCACAGTCCACAAGGATGTCAGTTCAGCTGTAAAACATGTGCAGCTATACAGAAACCCAGGCAAAGTGCTCCATGCAAGGGGCAAGACAAGATGAATGAAGCGATAGAGCTACTCCCAGACTGTGTAGGATCTTCTTAAAGCACTACGAATTACATCAATGTCGGCACTGATGGCGTCATCACGAGCCTTCGAATGCTATCGGTTTACAAGTTAAACAACCCTAGCACGGACTCGAGCCGACTTTGTTTTATTTTACTGAGTGTAATCTATGCACCGTACCACGGCTAAGAAGATTACAGATCATGGTGACGACTGGCGTGTAACCTGCAGTCGCGAGGTTGAGTGAGAATCGATATTTGCAACTACGCAATAGTATAGTACAACAAACCTCGAAAAAAAAACTGGCTGCCACTAAGCACCACTGGATAAAGGTATTGGTTAAATGGTTATTAATCCTGAATGGTATTGAATGACACGATCAGGGAACGGTGAAATCGAACCCTAAGAGGAAAACGTTAGGTAAAGTTTATTTCTTGTGTTCCAATACTGACGGTGTATATAGGCAACAAAATTCTGAAAAATATCACTCAAACAGCACATCCTCGCGTCAGTAGTAATATGCTGAGGTCGTCAAGGGCAGTAAAAAGCGGCATTCGTCAGTGAATATATATATATATA
>NW_008757444.1:0-888 GCF_000715545.1 Opisthorchis viverrini | reverse complement strand
TGATGGAGTCCCGGAACGACGCTGCAAATCTGAACGGTATACCTGATTCGTACTATTGTTTCATATGGTGGGAACACTAGTAAATTTTAAAATCAGCTGGAACCTCACGCTTGTTCTTTCTTCAAGTGGCTCTATTATGATTTTTTGGGTGTCTAATTATGACGTCGGATTGCACGCCATCGGATGTTCAGAGCTGGATTAAGGGGATAGAATAGCATACCCGGGGGATGAAGATCAATCCCGGCGAATCGATTGTGACTGTACAAAGTTGTTAGCATTTTCATGAAGAACAGTCGTCTTGTACGAGCGGCTAAAAAACCAGCATGAAAACAATCGATGAATATCATTTTCGGATAAAGTAGAAATTTGTCATTGCGTGAGCAGAACTTAATGTTCTTGTTTCACTCAAGCCGTACAATTAGTTCTTCATGTTCCTGTGTCTACCTACATATGTGACTCGGAGAAAGATCAGGCACTGTTCACGAAAGCAATCATGCCTGCATCACATCAGCCAAGGTGCCAAACTATCAAGCCTCGCGATTCTCACTCAAACATTAGCAAAACGAAGAACAAATAAAACATATCCAACTGGTAAATGACATATCGAGCATCCATTTTAAGTGGAATCACTCTGTGATTCAAGTGGTGATCACGTGTCGATCACTTGAATGTCGATGCCAAAAATCGATAGGACGGCATCCGCCCTGAGACAACTCAGTTTTTCAGTGTCAGCCATTCGACTCATCTGTTTATTGACGAAACTGTTCGGGGGAACCATCGATGTTCTTGACTGTGGAGGACCACAGCTTCAACACTCAGGTGGTCATCAAAACGACACATTACACACCATAATGGAAGTTTTCACGCTCTTCTCAAGAGGTTTGGCAA
>NW_008757443.1:0-888 GCF_000715545.1 Opisthorchis viverrini | reverse complement strand
CGTTCCCAATTCAGAGTGGTGGAAGGAGAGCCGTTCGACCTGACCTGGAAGAGTGGTGTGAAAGAGATTACGAAAAGTCTGGATGCTGTCGATCCGACTCCCCTTGTCAATATCACTGATTCAATGGCATGCTCTACCACCAATTTGATGGCGTTGCCATGGGCTCACCACTGGGCCCAATGCTAGCCGACATTTTCATGAGTAAACTTGAAAATGGTCCCTTACAGGATACGCAACATTACTGCCGATATGTTGACGACGTCTTCGCCGTTGTTAACAATAAAGATGAATTGGAATCACTCCAACAACAGTTCAATAAGGCCCATACAGTCATTCAATTCACTTTAGGAGGAGAAGTCGACAGCTTCCTCCACTTCCTAGATGTTGGCTTTGAACGACGTCACGATGGTACACTGAAACGATCGGTGTACCGAAAACCTACTTGGTCCGGTCAATACATTAACTTTAGCAGCTTCGTGCCACTAAAGCAGAAACGGAACCTGATCCACAGCCTAACTAATAGAGCGAAGAAAATATGCTCTGATGATGCGCTGGAACTAGAACTCTCACCAACATCCTGAGAGACAGTGGATTCCCCGACAAGTTTATTACAATGCTTTTGAACAGGGAGGAAGCAAACACCATTACAGCCACAGCTAGAAGGAAACCAGGTTACAATAACCTCCAGTTTAAGGGAGATATACCGATCGATCTACTGAACAGAAGACTTTTCACCAGTCGGAACAAAGTTTTCCCAGCCACAACACTCCGAACCTGGTTCACGAGCAATCGTTTGTGCCCCTTTAATCTCAAGGATAGAGTGCCTGTCCACGCCCAAAATATGTTAGTTTACCCACTGTCTTGCTGCTGTGCAGCGAAATTTATCGG
>NW_008757442.1:0-888 GCF_000715545.1 Opisthorchis viverrini | reverse complement strand
ACAGTGATTATACCACAATCTCCCTGAGCATTTAGGTTGGAGCTTCAGCCTTCGAATATGTCGGAAAGCAGTGAAAGAACTCAATCATTTGACGTAGTTCGATATCCTTTCAGGCATCCAACCTACGATGGTTCTTGGACTAACACGAGTCCAGTCAACTTTACCTAAAAGGAAGAAACATCGGGGCCTACTAATATAGGTTGATGTAAGCAAGCAGAATGTATGACTTCGGAAAAACAGCCTTTTGACGTGGCCGCCTAAGGCACCTCGAATAGTTGAAGCAAGGCAGTTATAGTCCCGGAAATGTGACTTATGTATGTATGGTGGTGTGCCCATGTCCACTGCCATGATTGTGCGCTGTAATAAGATACCTTCGAAGCACCCATCTGCCGAGTCAATGCACTAGTCCAAATGTGGCGGGTTTCCCCGCAATCTTGGTCCTCCAGTCCGTATGTGGAACCCTGGAGTCGATGGTGTGGGTTCCGTGGCGGGGGGGGAGAGCAATGGAACATTGTTCAGAAACCCTCAGGAGTAAGCCAATGAGAGTGCGGTTGTATGGGGGAACTCTGCTGTATCCGACTATGCATGCACTTGACCAAGCTCGACGAACGCTTGCAAAGCTTGGTGAACAGATCAACAGTCATCACCCGATCCACAACGAAGGGATTCGATCAACTATCAGAAAAAACTCCATGGCTCTTGACAAACGCAACGCTTCTTCAGGTGAGTGATGCTCACAGCTAACATGGAGACCAGTCACCGAGCAGTCTGTCCGATCATCTTCTCTACCTTTGCTTCCCGATGAATGTTTAAACCACACCTTTTATTCACTCTTGGCGTACCCAGTTTCACGCAGATTCGGTGTTTCATAAGCACCTCATGATTGCG
>NW_008757441.1:0-888 GCF_000715545.1 Opisthorchis viverrini | reverse complement strand
TCATTTGTAAACTAATTTGGCTTTGCGGAAGGCTCAACTGGTCGTGGGTTGTCAAAGAATTTTCAACAACTTTATGAGTAGCGTATTACGTCTATGCATGCATGCCGAATATTGCACCAAATCAAACATGATGCGGCCTAGTGCAGAACATTCATTTGCTTTACAACGTCATTTAAAAGATAGATTCTGGTTGTTTCCAGGTGGGTGCCCAGCTAAAACGATTTGGCCTGCAAATAAGTGTTTTTCGCTTATCAAGTCCAATTTGAGGTCATTCAGAACATCAGGTTGATGGAAATTCGGGGACTTCGTCTACCCGACAAGCCACAAGAAAGACGAAAAAATTGTGGGCTGTCGAAAATTTTTCAGAAGGCTTATGAGGATTGTGAGCACTATATCTATACAGAGTACAGTGCATTTTATTTCTTCAAAACTTAACAAAAGCTCTTTTTATGCTGCATTTGATGATATGTACAAAACGATAGGTTGAACACACATTACTTGAGAAATAATTAGTGAAAATAGTGGGCAAATTGGGCTTCGATGACCCGATCTTAAACTTAGCATGAGCTTTTCGAAATTGACGCTCAGTATTCTTCAAGTATCCATCAAGTAGCCCGTAAAATTAGTCTGAAATAAAAAAAGCAGACGGGAGAAGAGCGATTTCAAGACCTTGCAAATTATTAGTGTGGCTTGATAAGTGACATCTTTTGATGGGCGTCAGTGATAAATCTCACCTCAATACAGTTAACTAGAAAATTTCGGCTGGATTGCAAACTCTAAAAACAGATGGTAGCGTGACTACCGACAGTAGTTTTCTGAAATGGGGCATATGAGCTTCCGGTGGGAGAGGAGCATCTACTTGGCAGAAAGTTCCAACACAGTGAAATT
>NW_008757440.1:0-888 GCF_000715545.1 Opisthorchis viverrini | reverse complement strand
GGTTGTTGTTTACTTTGAAACGGGCTTAGTTGCACACTTAGATCGGAGTGGTCTCAGTGACATTTTGCACCCGTTCAATATTCCACGTGTTTTTTCTAGAGTCGGTTGATCATTTAGAGGCTGATCCGTTCAAAACGTTCTTACAAAAGTTCCGTCACAACTGGTGACAAAAGCATAACCAAACTTGCGCTTATATCATTTAAGAGTATTTGAAACCCCTTGATGTGATTGGCTGATTGAGAAGCAGCTTCATCGTAATTTTATTGGCCCGTTTACGAGCTACCCGAGCAACCAATATTTCGATAGATTTTCTGGTTTCGATAAAGCTGAAAAATCCAAGTGAATTGAATGAACGTTTGAAGACGTTTCTAGTTTGGTGGAGGGTCAAGAAGAACCGAAAAATCGGCGCAATATGTAAATAAAATAGCACACGAGAGAGAGGAGCACTTACCTCGGTACATCCCCAAAAAGCCTTCCGCCCGGTAGGTTTTACTCGCACAGTCCAGACTGTGGTGTAGAAAGAGAATGCGTGTCACACAGGGGACTAGTCGTGTAGCACGGACAAAAACACTGAGAGAGAGAGAGAGAGAATAGTGACTACAAAGTAAGCTCTTTTCCGGGCCACACATATACATTATCCAAGAGTTCATCCGTTCAGACATGATCATTCCGGTGCAGTCAGCATGCGCTGGCGAAGACTCGGAAACAGGCTCAGCTCATAGATTGGATGTTCGGAATTCAAACGACCACAGATATGCACTGCGGATTGGCCCCCACGTACCCCACTAAGTATCACATAAAAATAACATCGTGTGGCAGAGGTGAGTTTGCATCAGTTCTGGGCGCACTCATGCTTGATTTATGAGCCAAACGAGCTGCCCAACCGCC
>NW_008757439.1:0-888 GCF_000715545.1 Opisthorchis viverrini | reverse complement strand
AGATGATTACTAGTAAAAGCCAATAGACTCACGTCTAAAGACGAAATGTCATCAAAAATACGAACAAATGTTTCCCATAACTGAATAGTTTCGCTCATGGGGTACATTTCCGCCTGATATGTTTTAACTCACGAGCATGTTTCTATCAGTGTGGGATCAAGCAGCCGCTCACTCTGTTATGCAACGTAGAATTTGGTCACCTCTCCGTGCTCCGTAGTAACAAAGGTTACTTACTTATTCCTACAAGGCATTCGTGTGACACCGTTCTAAACAGAACGTTCGAACCACGTCTAACAATGCCCAAGACTACTGCAAGTTTGGTCACGCAGGTGTAAATCTCTTAGTGTTTCTCCAAATAATGTAAAGGGTAGCGCAGCACACGGAAGTGAAAGAATGGAATGCACGATTGTTTCAATCTCACTTGGCATGGCATGGCACGAACCGCTTAAGACAACTGGCGTGCGATTATCAAAGTTCATCAGGATTTCTCATCTCACTTAATGGCAATGGCGAAGAACCAAAATAAATGTTCAGCGGGCGTTTGCTTCAAGCATTTCAGGAAAATTACAGCACCCACGTGAAATTTGCCGAGGTGAGCAGACGATATACTAATTTTTATCAATCCCTTTGCAGAACTAATATCATTAGGAAATAATCCCAGTGACTCCATACTAGTCATGGCAAAGAAAGAAGAATCTGATATTAAATCAGACCCACCGGTTTGTATACGCGGAGAAATTTGTTATTCGTATCTCCCACGATTGAAAGGAACCACATTCAATGATGATGATCTGTGTTTCACACCATGAAGTTTAATGTTGGCCACCACTGATTAACTTGTGGCCCCTTTACTTACGACATTTCCCAATGAAGCATCATGCACTCAGG
>NW_008757438.1:0-888 GCF_000715545.1 Opisthorchis viverrini | reverse complement strand
TCGAAACTTGCTCACAGCTTTCTAGGCTCACACGCAAAATTTGGATGTGGTTCTCAGACAAATCCATGCTCACGTAATTGCTGATAATGCATCATCAATTGAGTACTCCCACTTGTCTTTGATTAAACCAATAACTCAAACAATTCTGATAACTCGGTAACCGTGAACATGACTGTCGTGGCAACATGATATTGTCTACCTTCGCCAAAATCTTTTCAGAGTTTGTATGGGCTACCATTTAGAAATATCCATGCGCCCTTGAGATGGAAATCATGCCAGGTATCTTTCGACAAACAGTAAACTAAATGGAGATACTTTGTTTGCGTATGTCTTATTCCGCCTACCTGTGACACGAAATTGCTGTGTAGTTCGGTAAAATCTGCGGCTGGTTCTGTGAGTAAACGAGTGTTTACCTACTTCAAAGATACGAGTTTCTGTCCTGCCTACTTAGGTTCAGTCCAAGTTCAGACATCAAACAGACAAGCACATAACAAGGAAGAACACAGTCTAACTCATGCTATTTCACTCTTTAGTCAGTGGGAATAATTTTGTTTTCCTTTACTGCTCCTTTTTTGCTGGGCAATTTATTCCACTGGTAGACCGTGTCCAGGAAAATGCAGAGAAAAAACGCAGAAAAGAACTGAATTGCCTCCAAGCAGTTTGAGCCTATTCTGGTAGAGTGAGTCATGCTAGAGCAGAATCAGAGTGCATTCACTAGTGAAGAGTCCTTCAAATGCATGAGGCTGTTTTAGGTTATTAGTGCGTCACACGTTACGCAATGAAACATAAGAATAGCTGAACTACACTGTTGACAATGAGCGACATGTGGCAAGATACACAATCACCAGAGAAGTATTGGTTGAAAATTCTGAACCACCGCGATGAAGT
>NW_008757437.1:0-888 GCF_000715545.1 Opisthorchis viverrini | reverse complement strand
TTTGGAATTTCAGTAAGTTTGTTTTGTGCTCTTTGCTCATAACCGTCGCGTTGACACGTGCTATCTTCCTCAGTAGCTGAAAACTGCGCCAAAATACAGCGTGTACTGACGACTTTCGTGATCAGCACTGGGGGTAAATGGTACTTGATTTTGCGCGATAGTCGATAAAACACGGGATAACTAATCTGTTTTGGGATTACGTGTCAATATTTCTGACGAAAGCGCGTAAAGTTGAGAGGACAGTACGTGAGAAGCAAATTAGCCATTCGCTCAAATAAGCCAACCGAATTGATCCCGATACCAACTCAAAGAACTTGATGACAGTTGGTTCTTGCAAACAGTGCTGGACACATGGATCAAACTAGTTCTTAGGTTGGATTGCCAACCTGTGTGAGCTTATTGGTCGAACTCGCTCGATACGTACCACAATTCCGGGTAGCTTCCCGAAACACTGTGGTATGTGTATACGACAACGCGTTGTTTTTGCGTTTCCCTGTAAATAAAGTCACCTGTTCTCATGGGAGTGAACTTTTTAATCCTCGAACCATGTGGAAAACTCTGGATATCGTCACCGTACCGGCTTTGATGAAATTTCTTTTTGAAAACCATTCAGTTTCGACCGTTTGACATTGAGGCCACAGTAAAGTCACGTGTTCTGTATTGCCTAAATATATATTTGAACATCGTGACGACCAGGATAGTCTCAATGCACACTGTTTGTTTTGTTGTCCTCCATTACAGATCGAATCAAGCAAAGAGGAGCAAAACAAGTTTCTGTGGTCGAGCCTGAACATGCACAAAAGGTCGGTTGGGTTGGGAAATTGTTGTTCATTTTGTCTGATACCGAGTAACTAAGAATGGCATGGTGCACAACAATGTTTGTGAAAC
>NW_008757436.1:0-888 GCF_000715545.1 Opisthorchis viverrini | reverse complement strand
TCTTGTCAGTTTTTATATCGTATTTTTACCGGGTCCCAGTCACACACCTTTGTTTCTCAGCCAGTACTTCCAGCCTATGTAGGAAGGCTGAGTCCGGTTCATTTTCAAAGTCTACCAACATCAATACTTATACCACAAACCTAACTCTTAGTCAACCGAGTCATTTTTTGTCAGGTAGCGAAACTCTGCCCCTACGGTAAAGTTCGATTCGTTAGTCCGAATATGTAGGTGCGTACGGTCATTCTTTGTTTCGTCGTCACGTCCTATAGGTTGCAAGCAAGATCCTCCCGTGATTCTTTATCTTCATGGAAGACCCATCACAGCTTCTGAGTCCTGGGGTCCAAGTGCTCTCAGGACATTTGCTACATCAGATGGCATGGCTCGGATAGGCAAGATCCGAGTTATTGGCTTATGAGTCAAGCATCGGATACGCAGTGCTCCAATGCACTCCGGAAACTCGCGTTCAGAGAATGTCGGAACTCTCCGTCTGTGATCATCGATATCTCTGAACTATTTTCCGGGACCAACGATTTTGATGCCTCATGGATTCGTCGAATCGATCAACTATTCCAAAGAATGCTTTCCTCCAAGTCTTGTGCTGCGTACAGCCAGTCATGGTAAGATGAGGTAATAGGCATGACCTACAAACATGGTCCCCTAAGCAGTTTTCGCCATGTTGCATGAGGGCCTCAAGACGAGACATGCAAAGGATGAACGACGTTGATCGATATGATTCTCGAGTACATCCAGAAGCGTGTCTGCATCCAGACAAACTTGCATTGCACTCATTGGACATCGAGCGATTCCAATCCCCTTACCACTGATAAAACGCCCACCGCCGCCACCCATTCCACACTTAACAGATGCAGTACATCCTCTATTACAATC
>NW_008757435.1:0-888 GCF_000715545.1 Opisthorchis viverrini | reverse complement strand
ACAAGATAACAACCAAGGTGTAGCAGAAATCACACAGAAAAACTACACTACTTCAGCGCTGTTTAGGAATACCAGTTTATTTTTTATTTATAATTTTTACACTTTATATTTTTTATATTTATTTTTTTACTTTTTTTCTTTATAATAACTGCGCTAATAATATGGAATGTATGGTTAACACAATTTGTGCCCGATCACATTGTCACTATCTGATTACGTCACTATCTGGTTCTCCTTTCTCCTGATTGTGCCCATTGACCGAAATAACACATTTGGGATGGAATGTGTGTTGGACGGGAGACACCCCATGAATTTTGTCACTGGACTACAAGAGGAGCGTGTGGTCTCTTTGAAGATTCCCAAATTCAAACTGGAACGGTCGCTTGACTTGATGAGTTCGTTACAGGAGTTTGACGTGCGTAATCTATTTCGCAAGCAGAAAGCTGACCTCTCCGGTAAGCCCCAAGCCAACTTCTGGACAAATTTCGTCACTTGGCAAAGTGTGCTCACTAGCAAATTGCATCGATATCGATAAGAGTCCTAACTATCTCCTTCGTTTTTGATGTTCTGCTACTTGTCGATGATTTTCCGTTTGACTTGTTACGACAGTTGAGATATCGCTGTATGTAGCCCTAAAAATATATCATTCATAACCCCACTTGAAATGAATGTATTTTGCCAGCTATGTCTAACTTGATGTTCAATTGTTTAGCGAACCCCGAATACTCCCTCTAGTTTGTTCTGTCCAAAAACAGCGAAATCAGTAGTGCTGTGTGCCGGAGTTTTGTTTAGGGTTAAGTAAAACCCGTTAGGTTGCCTGTTACACTGTTAGGAAATTTTGAACAAGATTCGAAAATGGGGTCACTCCACGGCAGACTCGATCAACCG
>NW_008757434.1:0-888 GCF_000715545.1 Opisthorchis viverrini | reverse complement strand
TGGAATCTTCATACTCAATTCCATTGTCTGAAAATGCAATGTCAAAGAGAAAAAATGGTTGCGTAAAATTTGTGTTGTTACATTAGAAAATTATTTAACTTGAAAAATTGCTCCAGGCCGTGGATCTCTGTCAGTTTGTAAAAATGAAGTAACTTGTTTTCCATTAAATTCCCATAGTTTGAGCGCGGACGTGCTCCTTGAAGTTACTCCTAGTTAACACGGTTCTATCTCACTATCATTGGATAATATGTTGTCTTGTCCAAGTGCTTTTAGAGCCAATTTTTGTTTTTACAGTACAAATATGAGTTCTTAAGAAGGGATATGTATGGTCTTGGTTAAATTATTTCTCAAGTGTATCAATTATGTTGTACGTGATTATATCTTGGGCATACAATTCTCAACACATTTTGGAAAGGTCTCCACAAAATCAGACCCTTCAAACGAGTTTTACTATTGCGCACAATTCGCGTCAGTTCACGCGTATACTGATCGCACTCGCGTAATAAATGGATAAGTTTGTTAAAATGGTGAAGCAGGGTTAACACTATGCTAGTAAAACTATATCAATAAGCCTGCAGTAATGGGTTTCAAACGGCGTTATTACTCTTTGACATCTGCCAAATTATATAATGAAAAAATGCTCTCCAAAATTGGATTGCTGACAATTTCTACAGTATTACTATGATCAGCAATACATGGAACTTCTCAGTGGTCAAGGCTATGAATTATTTATCCATAATATAACTCCTGATTTAAAAACGACGCCCAGTTATTGATATACCGTTTCATGGTGAGAAGTAGCTTCGTCAGAAATTATCGAATGCCCGGAAATGCATGCCAAAATATGTCCAAATCTGTGTACCTTTAATAATCAGTACCAACATTTTT
>NW_008757433.1:0-889 GCF_000715545.1 Opisthorchis viverrini | reverse complement strand
TAACAAGAACTCTATTACAGGATGCTTGGAGCGCGCCAAGCGGTGGCCTGTTCCGATTAAACGATCAAGTGAGCAGGTCTATTCTTGTTTCAAGTAAATGCACCTGATCAGCTAAACTCTCCGTTATACTTGAGAGCGACTTCAGACGATCCGCAGTTGAAGAAAGAATACGGTCTTGATCAATAGTTAGTTGGATTGATTTTGTCAAACATTCAGAAACTCCTGACACGCTTAAAATACGCTTAACAAGATCTTCAATATCCTGAAGTGTATTGACCGCCTGCTTCTGCAAATTTGTTGCTGCTTGCTGACTCAGATTACCGACGGATTGCATACCCAGAACCAAACTAGTCAACTGACAAATCAATTCGATGATTGGCCATCACACTTCAAGGTCACTGATTGTAATACCGTACTGACTGCACTCATGTTATACTGGTTCGTTCAGTGGGTTCGGTTCACATGAAGCGCATAAGTGAAAAAAACTAAGCATCACCTTTTAAGATCTTAGCTTGGGTAGTAAAGATGATAGCCTGGGAGCTCACAAAAAGGATACGAAGGCTCTTTGAACTAGGTCCTGAATGCAGCGTCGCAGCTCCAAAGGACAGTCCATCTCATTCATCAGCCGTAAGATCATAAAAATTGTTTTGTTACCGGATGGAACGCTGCAAAACCGGAGTACTTTTCATCGTAGCTCTTATTTTTTCTAGGCATACAAATTTGTCCAGAACGTCTGAATTTAGGAGCCTCTACAAGGAATATCATCCAGCGTTCAAGTGTGGCGCATTCGATTCTCTCTTCCTTGTCTTCCAGAGACTGGCTGTCATTGGTGCCACTTTAAACAAAGTTGCCTATTGTATCGATCATCCATAGTGGGGTCCACATATTT
>NW_008757432.1:0-889 GCF_000715545.1 Opisthorchis viverrini | reverse complement strand
AAAAAAAACATAAAACGGATGCGTCCCATCCGACTTCCTAGTCTTCAAAATGGGCCATGCATGGGTACTTCTGGTTTCCTGTTTGATGTCTCTTTTCACCACCCTGGATTTCTGCCTGTTGGGGCGTTGAAGGACTTGTCGCGAAATGATTGCACTCCTGACTGTCGGAACCTATCAATTGAATCAGCTTATTGGGGGTATCTTACATTGGATCTGAATAAGCCAATCGGGGATAAATCGATATATACTCCTGTAGCTTTCAATTCATAATCTCTAAACGGAATTCTCAAAGACATCGACTTACTCGAATGTCGATCGACTAACTAGAGACTAGCACCATTCTTATTCTAGGATTGTGATGTGTACTGTACGTGTGATAGTGTTCTGTTATCCTGATGAAACAACCTGCCAGTTCTCTGAAGCGATCGCTTAAAGCACGCACATATAGTCACAAAACCCAAGTTACTATCCACACATCTGTGTAATACTAATATTGTTGCACTATTTTCCCACTAAACATTGATTCTGGAGGTTCGAATGAACCTGTTGTAGGCTGTGGGACCGAGTACTGGGTGAAACAAAGGTTATCGAACAGATAAATAGGGTTACCTAATTTCGTACGATTGAAAAGAATGTTGCAGCCAATCGGGGCGTCGTCTCTATTTCGTACAATTGTGAGAGAACATGTTTTTAGCGGAACTTGCATGGTGCTGTACTGTGAAATTTACAGGAAATGACAGACGATACCGCCACGCTGATGATAAACGAGTAACGGGTGTCGGTGCCCACGGTTATGCCATGTTTACACCAGCTGATGTCTTGTGACGGGCCTCAGTATGTCCTGTCGCCCAATTTATTCCTTAAATTGGCGTCAATGGTTGTGCACAGT
>NW_008757431.1:0-889 GCF_000715545.1 Opisthorchis viverrini | reverse complement strand
AACTTCGTGTTTTCAGTACCTGATCGACGGTGTTCTGTGTGATCCACATTGGTCTGTGAAAGAACACAACATTAACAGCGCTCTCATTCGACCGGTTACACGGGAGACATTTGAGAAGACCGAAAGGAATCATGAGGATAAATACTGGGGTTCGCTTTGTCCTGTCCGTAAACCTATTGTGCCTTATTGCGTACGCATAAAAGTTTCATAAATGCATAGTTAGCTTGAATGACAAATAAATTTCTTGGATGCAACCAAGGGGCATACGTGTGGATTATAATAACCATGAAACCCAGCGAGATACTGCATACACTTCTGTGAATATAACCCTCGACGTATATACAGATACATTCCCTGCTTGCTTTTCAAACATAGCCACGCAACTCCAGAGTAAGATATTTCAACGAGAGATTTCTACTGAATTGAAATGCTTTAATTTTTTAGGCTTTACACGAACGATATGGGCCACCCTTTTTGCCTCACTCACTTGCGTCTGTGGCTTTCAGGAAACTAGATTTAATCTGTCTAACAACACGCAAAAGTTGTCACAGAAATACTGGTGTGCAAAGCAGAAATCTCCAGTCCGAAGCAGAATTCGCTTACAGAAAAACGTTTTGCGGAATTCTAAACTTTTATATGCCTTTGATCCCAGTACACAGACCTTTGAATCTGATCAGTTTATTCAAGCCTTTGTAGTGGAATTCGCGTACCTGAGCTTGGAAACTGCTACTATTGTTTTATACAGAGGCCAGTTTAGTAAGTTAAACAAGGCATCAGAAGCACACATTTGTCTCTGTTTAACCATCACTCGTCTGCACTGGTCTCTAATGGTCTTTCGCTCTTTTGATTGACTGTCGTCGGTTCTTTCAGCGGTTTCGAAACTAAGCGA
>NW_008757430.1:0-889 GCF_000715545.1 Opisthorchis viverrini | reverse complement strand
CTAACCACTTGGTCCATCTCGCCCCCATATTTGCTTCAGTATTTGCTATTAGTATATTGCATCAATGACGCTAATCACCCTTACCTTCCTTGAAGAAATCTCGGCGTTCTGGTAGTTTCCTGAAGCAGTGCGTTTGTCGGGGTATCTTTCCGTCTCACTGA
This sequence comes from Opisthorchis viverrini, assembly GCF_000715545.1. NCBI lineage: Eukaryota > Metazoa > Platyhelminthes > Trematoda > Opisthorchiida > Opisthorchiidae > Opisthorchis > Opisthorchis viverrini. The sequence continues at coordinate 728 of NW_008757430.1, read as the reverse complement.
AGAAAAGGACCTTTATCCAATGTGATAATTTGTAATCTGTGCTCCGCAAAACGTTCCTCCGAGAGATTGATGGGATTTGCGTTTTCTGTGATAAACGGTCCAAGGTATGTTTTCTAGTGGTGAGCAGCCAACGGTAGATGACTGTCGTGTTGTCTAACTTTACGAGGGCGATGCGTACTCGTGGCAAACCACGGTTCCGTGGATGCTTTATTCTCCAACTATACTGTATTGATGTTAGGCGGAATCCTGCTCGCAGTTGTGCACTTTTACGGCCAAGAAGGCTGAGTCAATTTCGCTTGGCCAGAAGACCTGGTTGCTTGCTTGTGCCTGCTTACCAATGGCACGTCCAGCAGGTATCGGAATTTCTAGAATGTTGTCACCTCATCCACTTCGAGTGCGACTCACCCTACGTATGTTTTAGACCTGGTTTTGGGCGTTTAGCACACATTTTGCACCTTTGGTGGTCCTTGTGCCGAAAACACCAGCGTGGAGGCTCCAAACTGAGAACTGAGCTGCGGCGTTACCGCTTTTACAATTGAGCAACTTTGAAAACCGTATATTTGTAGAATAGTGGTACTCCGTATTTGGTCCAAACAGTTTACAGCTCGTATTTGAGCAATGGATACAAATTTTATGATAGCGTGGCCTTCCGATGAACTGGACTACAACAGGTGAGTTAACTCACTCACTCAATTGAGTTGTATTTGAGCGACGCAGTCCACGAATAT
>NW_008757429.1:0-889 GCF_000715545.1 Opisthorchis viverrini | reverse complement strand
GGAACACGTACCTGCTAATGAATATTCTTGCCTATCCGTGACTGAAACATAGTAGTGTCATGTGAGGAGGTTGTACGAGTCTTCGACTAACGTAATTGGGAAAAATTATTTTCTGTGGCTGTGGTAACGGTATTTTCCTCCCAGCTTAGTTCTCGGTCTGAGCCTCCCAAGCTAGCGTTCACGTCAAAACAACCACCAAAGATGCACAAGGTCTATTATTGCCCAAAACAAAGTCAAGAACAATTGTGCAGTGCTTCGTATATATCGCGCAGATNTTCTGGAAATTCTGACGCGTTCTGGATGCGGCATTGGCAACCGGCATTTGGCCAATACTGGGTCATGATAGGCTGTTGGGTCCAGATTTTCGACCAATCAGATCTCGTCTTGATGCCGGACCGGCAAGCGTCCCGAATTCTTGGCCAATCTCGTGCGGGCTGGGCTTATCAGCCGTAGCAGCGCCTGAAGGCGTGCGGTATAGCGGGATCCGTGTGTAGTCCTGCCTAACAGTGGCACCTCAGTAAGCCGTAATAGGAACTGCGAAACAGGAAAATTTGTTTTCATAACGCACTACCCATAAGGTTGCTGGAAATTCGTCGACCGCCCACGACCGGTTTCGCCCTTCTTGGGGCGGATCAAGTAGAAAAATTTATTGTTTGCCAACGTTCAACCAGTGTCACATGTGCGACGTGCTTCAGCCGACGATTCCTTGGCTAGATTACCGCGTCCTTTCGAACAAAGAGTCAGATTAGCCATCTGGGGTGATGGGAGGACAGAAACTATCTTCCCTGCGGTTTCTTGGAGGGCTTTGAGTGAAAAACCAAAAATCATCTTTTTGAATGATATCTCATCAAGAATAGCCCTTTTAACAGGGGTAGTGTAGCTGACCTGA
>NW_008757428.1:0-889 GCF_000715545.1 Opisthorchis viverrini | reverse complement strand
AGAAAAGATCCCTACCAATGCTCGCAATTTAATCGAAATCAGATGGGACAGACAATCTTGTTAAACGTGTTCTCTGAAAATCGTGTCCCTGCCTGCTATGGACATGAAGGTTAAATGGTCACGAAGATTTCCGGAGAAGCAAATTCAGCATTGTCGCTAAGTTGACTGAATGTCACACATCTCGCTGATCTGTTTTGGGTTTTCCAGTCTACTCAGTTTTTATCATTATTTTACTCATTATAGAAATCTTGCACAGCCGACACTTTAATCTATAGGATGTTCTGTGGCATAAACCAAGTGCAAACATTGCTCGTTTTTGATTTACCAAAATTTATGAGAGGAACTAAATGCACAAGGCAATCGGTTAGTTAGTAGTCTTACAGTGTATCAGGAAACATACGTGTGCGGAGATATCCTGATAAAATGCAATGCAGTTGTCCTAGGCTCTTCAAGTGGATATCTATCACAAAGTCACGTCTTGATAAGTGTATGAATTAGATGGAGTAAATTTATAAGGAACCTTTCCTGCCGAAGATGGCTGGAGAAATTTCGCAAATAGGGGTACCAATGTAACTAGAGTTACTGATGGTCTGGGTCTTTACGACCTCCTTGATGAAGAAGCCTTGATGATGTGTGCCAAATTCCAGTTTTTTTCGATTCCGCTTTAAAGGATTTACTCCTAATGGGTCGTAATATTCGTTGCACTTCCAGCAACCACAACCACACCCCCAAATAAGGCAATTTCTTCCACACATATTTGATACTTGATCTGTGGGCCCATTTTCTAGGGTTCAAAAAGTGATATTTGCGGATAAGGTAAGACTGCTTGAAGCTGGAAGTCTAGGAAACGTTAAAAAAATTTTATTATTGCCGGAAAGAAGTGCGAACT
>NW_008757427.1:432-889 GCF_000715545.1 Opisthorchis viverrini | reverse complement strand
GAGCCCATCTGTGCCGAAATGCGAAGCATAGTGTAACTGAATCACTCAACACAAGACAGCAGAGAGAAGGACGTCAGAAACGAGCAGACGACGATCATGGACGCCCAGGGAACGCAAATTGCACAGCAAACTTTTGTCCCGTAGTTGGTAAGGCCATTTGAGTTAATAATGCTGCTATGTACCGACCGTCCCAGTACAGAGCATTCTGCGACCATGTGCGCGTGCGCAATGCGTTTCCGGGCTGAATTGGAGCCCATCTGTGCCGAAATGAGCAGCATCCTGCAATTGAATCAGTGAATGCCAGACGGGAGTCCCAAAGACGTCAAAAACGAGCAGTTGACGATCATGGAAACCTCGGGACCGCATAATGCACAGGAAACGTTTGTCCGGTAGTTGGTTGGGCCAGTTGAGTTAATAATGCTGCTAAGTACCGACCGTGCCAGTATCCGAACATCTG
>NW_008757427.1:0-253 GCF_000715545.1 Opisthorchis viverrini | reverse complement strand
CCCGGGACCGCATATTGCACAGGAAAGTTTTGTGCGGTACTTGGTTGGGCCAGTTGAGTTAATAATGCTGCTAAGTTCCGACTGTTCCAGCACCCTCGCTTTCAGCAACCACGTGCGCGTGCGCAATGGGTTTCCGGGCTGAATTGGTGCCCATCTGTGCGGAAATTAGGAGCATCGTGTAACTGAATCACGCTGCACAAGACAGGAGTCCAAAAGATTTCAGGAACCAGCAGATGAGGATCATGGATGCCCC
>NW_008757426.1:0-889 GCF_000715545.1 Opisthorchis viverrini | reverse complement strand
GTGCTGGTATCTATTTCTTGAATGCGGTTAGGTATCAGGTGATATCCCTTCCAGTTTTTAGAGGTCGAATGCTTCACACACTGTTCATGGTCTTACATAGTTGTCGTTCACTGGATCAATTCCAACTAGGCCCGGCATCGTCCGGGTTTACTAGTCACTGCCAACTCGAGCACCGAAACCGTCCAACAGAAAGTGGAAGTCACTCTGAGGGATGGCTAATAACAAGCCCAACAGCTAGTCGCAGAATTTATACTTTTATGAATTTTGGGGTAGGGGTAGGAGGGGATAATTGTGGAAGAAAAAAGCCATCATGCTGAAGTTGTGCGGTTTAAATGGCTTACCTTTTCTAACCTGTCCTTCATTGATAGAAATACACAAAGCTGATACGTTAACTGTGCAGATGTTGGTCACCTGGGATAAACGCCTTGCTGTTCCCATAGTCTTATCAGAGAGAACGATGGGACTCCACTCCAAAACCAAATCGCAATCGGATTTCTCGCAATACGAGAACTCGTGGTTTTTTGTCGAACTGCTCCCGGTCGAGCTTTCGGGCACGGCTGGATCTTAGGGAACTGAGTTCCAGCCAACGTAGCCCGTGTGATATTTGTAGTCCTGAAGCTTGACAAGCTGACAGCGTTAAGCCAGGCTTTGTACTTGTGTAGTTTACTTAAAGTACAGAAAAAACTTCCTCTCCACCTTGAAATCCATGATAAATTTCGGTATTTTATCTTCCGAAGAGTACTATAGTCCAGGGATAGTACTTTTGGTTGGTTCTGATGACTTCTGATGAGGCTCACTTATAATGGTTTGTTTTAAAGGGATGGGAATTCCATCTTTTTCGTCCCAGTAACAGTCTTTGCTTTTACAACAAATGGTCTTTTGACAAAAA
>NW_008757425.1:0-889 GCF_000715545.1 Opisthorchis viverrini | reverse complement strand
ATGTTTTGTGTAAACAGAGCCTGACATTTGAACTTCTCCGCACCAAAGACAGCCGTGTGCTTCTAGAAGCAAACCTCTAAAGCGTCGTTTTGTGTGAAAAATAATTACACGCCACGCGGTAGTCAGTGTGCAACTGTGGGACCTACACTCAAACACGTGCAGAGAGAATCAGCGCGTATAGCATAGCAGATATGCAGCCTGCTCGGTCAGCACTTTGTGCCGTACTGCGTATGTGGATTTATCAAGCGAGGTTTAAATATTTGCGAAAACCCATGTGTACATTGATTCTCTAGTCCATTGGAATGTTCCACATAACTTCACACACCAGAAAACAGACGAGGACAGCGTGACATCACCAAATTTGGACAAGCGAAGCCATGAAAACTTTGAACAACTCTCTAATTCGATTGGTCTTGCGAGCCGAACTCGTACTGAATTTCTTAATCTGAATCAGTGAGTGGCCAGCTTATCGATCGATTTTTGTTTTCGGTCTGATGTTTTGATCAGTTTCCACTGACCGTTTAAGCGACATAACACTAGGAATACCGAAAGATGTACCACCATATTCCAATGCCTTCCTAATGTTTCCGAGGATAATAAGATGAGATTTGTTCAAAACGAAAAACAGGTGATGGCTTGTTATTTTATATTGACTGTTCTCAAATGAACGTTCGTAAATGATCTCGTCAACTCTTGGTTGGTTGGGATGACTGGTCCGAATGAGAAATTCCGTGCTTCATATTTCCTCTCCTAACTTCACTGCTCTTGGACGTATCCCCGCCACGATTCATCGGTTCGCCTACATGCCTTTCATTTGTTCACTTGGAAACGGTAGAAATTTTGATTAATCCAACAAATTCCTTCATCCTTTCATAACTTTGATGATAAA
>NW_008757424.1:0-889 GCF_000715545.1 Opisthorchis viverrini | reverse complement strand
AATTTGTATACGTTCCCTGAATTCGGGGCGAATTGTTTTCTAGAATCTGAGAACCACTTAAAAAATTCCCGAAACTGATGTCATTTGAAATTTTCCCTAGAGTACACGTAAGTATTACTAAGCTATGAATTTTGATCAACAGGTTTATTGACTGGTTCTCTTTGGGATACTTACCTTTTGGTTGTAAGCTCATAACCGTATCTGCATTAAAAGGGATACTTCCTTCATTTCGTCCCACACTATATGTCGTCCTCCGGTACAATCTTATCATGTATTCGGGAACTAAGGTAGAATATTTATCTTCCGGAGTTCTGTCTTGGGGTCGATGCATCCTGTAAGTGTTCCATTTGTGTGCGTTAATATTATATCCTGTTGAAGTCATTGCAAACGCTATCACACCAATCAACAGAAGAATCGTAGCACACTGTCCACGTAGGAGTCGCCAAAACATTGTAGTCCGCCACAGACAAATACGACATTTTCCGCACCGAGCTAACGGTACCAAGAGGTGAGCCGAAATTATAACGAATGGTTAATCAGAACTAAGGTTGTACGATGCAATGCTGTTTGATAGTGGAAGAATGCCCAGGAGACAGCTAAGCCTTGAATAGGGCAACTCTCATTGGATGCTCAAGTGACCAATCAGGACGGTCTGGTCACAACCACGAACGGACAAGAAAAAAGGCGGCTGCCGACATCCTTTTATAGGAGGGAAGAAGATACATTCACACCGTGGACTAGATTTCATGTATTTTGAAAAAATTGTCCTTTCATCGGTTTTAAGATTTGCCGATATTAATCTGATATCACCATGGAAGCAGACCAAAGAGGATGAACGATTTTCCGTCCCAATTATGAAAGTGTGTGAAGTTTACCAGTTGTTCGGGGG
>NW_008757423.1:0-889 GCF_000715545.1 Opisthorchis viverrini | reverse complement strand
TTTTTTTCGAAAACGGGTGCTCTCACTGATTTTCCTCAGTTTTCTGGTACAGGAAAAAAGATCAGAAAGGCGGCGAGGACTTCAATTCCATCTTTGAACAATGTGGGTAGGAGACCATCTTGACCAGGAGCTCGGTGGCGCTTCAAGGACCATTTGTAGTCATAAACCTCCAAGGCGCTAAGGGGCTCCACTGTCCTCATCCAGGGTTCGACTTCAGGCGAAATCTTCAAATGAACGGCAACGGTACGCTACGAGAATCGATGTCTGAAGTACTCGGCACAGTGGTCTGTGTTCTTTATTCGAGATGGTGACGTCACCTGATCCTGGGTGGTTTCGCGTACAGAGGCTGTCCTGGACCGACCGCAGGGATCAACTGAAACGGTTTTCGGAAAATCTCTGTTTGGTTGGCCTCTCATTTTCTCAGCCTTCTGTGTCCACAGGCTTCACGGTCGGCGCACAGGCTCACTTTCAATTGACATCTAAAAATCCGTCAGGCCAAATTATGTTCGGGACTGGCGAGAACATTTCCCCTTGATTCGAGCAGCGACGCTGTCCTTTCTGAGCTAGCCCGGTGTCATTGTGCCACAGGCCAATTGCCCAGCACTGTGCGAACAGGTGACGATCTCGTTCCCACATGAATTCGCAGCTAATGGAGAAGAACTTAGGAGAGACACCAGAAGACAAATCTGGTAAATTCGCACTTCTCCTCAAACGCCACTGTCTTGCGATCCGGCTTTTGAGGAACAGGATGCTTTATGTTACCGTATTCGTCCTCCAGTCCAGGTTTATGTGCCCTTGAAGTAACCCAGCCCATGCAAGACCACGGTTCTCAGAAATAACGACAATCTTCTGCTAAATCGGCCGTCCACTGCTGTCATATGACGAGTCA
>NW_008757422.1:0-889 GCF_000715545.1 Opisthorchis viverrini | reverse complement strand
TGGCTGAAAAATGGTAGGTGATTGACCTGACTGTAAACCTCTGCTATATCCATTTTGGTTGCTTTCGGTCAGGATTACCTTGAGGACATGTGGAAAGAATGTGTGTTGTTAGTGCCAGTTAGTTTTTAAGCTGATTTGTTAGACCACATGCTTGTGGAGCGCTTGCACTCAGGACTGACGAGGAACGAAAAATGGAAAACAATGAGCTTTTCTGAGGTCATCCGTATAGAGCTGTTTGAACAACGAGCAGAACACGATGTCCTCAACGTCGATAAGCAGAGGTGTGAGGAATCGTACGTGGATATGAGGTGAGCGGACCGTGACCTGATGTTGCGGGGGGAACGGTCGAAAGCTTGCATTGATTCACGGAAGTCCACCACAAGGTCTCTCCATAAAACCTGTCTGAAGAGTTCCAAAACCGGTGAAACCGTTACTGGGTTGCCAGCGAATTCTCACGAAGTAATAAGTAGCTTATTGCACTCCAACCTGACTTATAAGTGATGAATCAGCCGAGCTGAAATAAGCAATTTGAAATCTAACTTTTAACGGTGCGTAGTAGCCTAAACTCGCAGCCAGACAGCTATACTACTGATTACATTTGAGTAATAGGTTATCAGAACGTGGGATTGCTAACGTCTGGTTTCCGATTGGACAATTTGTAAGAATGTCGAACGAACCGACCATCCATCATCTCATGGGTTTGGGCGCAAAATATTTTCCAATGAATATATGACCTGCGTACGAGTGGAGAGAGACATAAATGACCTGTGGGGAATATTTTTGGTAAGCGGAAAGTACATACCGACAAGGTGCGACCCAGTGATTCGTCGAAGAACGGCCCACGACTCCGTGATCCACAAGATCTCACAGAAAGCCCATCCTTGTGAAA
>NW_008757421.1:0-889 GCF_000715545.1 Opisthorchis viverrini | reverse complement strand
AACAAAATAACGATCATCTAGTTTTTAACAGCAGTACTGCAGACACCCACCGCCCTGACAAGCTGCATGTTCGGAATATCTGCAGAAGATATTGAATAACACTGATGCAGATGCCCCAAAATCCGCCTTACTAAGCTTAGCGTTTATTCAGTTAATATTTTCACTGTTCGACGCATTTTAGTCAATATGTGTGTTGACTTTATTGAAGCAGTTTCATTTTGGTACAAGTGTTGTCGTTTAACGTGAATGGTGTCTGGTAACAAAATCTTAAATTTCTTTGAAGATCATTGACGGGGTGACTCAAAAAAATTGGTAGTCGATAATTGGCTTACCAAGATCTATGTCTTGGGTGGATTTTTATCCAGAAACAGCAAGCAAGTGGTTTGCAGAAATCTAACCTGACCTACAATATTTGTATTTTCTATTCAAACAGTGGATCCCAGGTGCCTTTCTAGCCTAAACTGTGCATACCGTTAACAACTTATATACTGTGAAGTGTTGCATAAATCAGTGTGTGAAAAAAATCACACTCGCTAGGGTGGCGAGCTTATGCACCATGTATGTCCAAGCATCGTCTAATGAACCAAATGTTGTCTCAGATTCGGTCCTCTTGCTGGCGAACATTTTGTGGAAAACGGGCGATGACACCAACGTGGATTGGAACAGAAATGTCATGGGACATTTGCCATATCCAACTTTTGGACAAATTCGGCATGGAAAAATTTCTTGGCCATTATTTGGGATCTTTGCCTGTTTGTTTCTTAATAATGTGAAAAGGTTTTGTGATTTTTCCTCAAACCATATCTTTGATGACCAGTTTCGTTTCTATTGGAGATCGTTCGCGGTGGATGTATTTTAGACCTCCAGGAGGAACAAACTCGCAACCTCC
>NW_008757420.1:0-889 GCF_000715545.1 Opisthorchis viverrini | reverse complement strand
ATTGTGGGTTATCAAAGTTGCCGGACGAGCAAAAGCAGGTGATATTCAGTACACTCCTAGACACACACATTGCTTCATAATCTAGGTGAAAATAATGACTTACGACGCATTTAAGTACAAATTAGTCCCGGTCATTAGCTGAGTTGGATTAGAGATCAAAGACGGCCACACCTTTGCAACCTTGCGGCAACCATGATAAAACAACAAGCTGAAACCTGGTAGAACGATTTAGTCAATTGCTGTCTGTGGATAGTTTCGAGAAACAAGGCAACATAAAAAAGTCCTTCACAAAGTTTCACTGTGTCAAGCAGAAATGGAGTCATATAGGCTTTTGAAGCAAGCAAATGTATAAAGCTGGGCAGAATATGGATAACTGGTTGGAGAAGTGCTCATTCTTAAAGCGCTGAGCAAGCGCCAAGGAGCTGGCTGAGGTAAATTTCTTCTTGTTGCGAACCGGGGCTTGTACTACCGTTCGGCCAAGAAACAACATTATCAATATCTACGTGACCAGTGTTTTATCGACCGGCTGACCAGACCTACCGAATTCTCAGACAGTGGGTGACCCTCAGAGCGCGTCCTCAGAGAAGTGCATTTTTGTAAAATTACGATGTTCGCTTGCAGCCGAAGGGTATGCACGAATGAAGCGAACACTTGTTTCACTCCAGTAGGTCTGCACTCAAAATAAATGCGCACACTGTTTGCAGGCCTCCAAAGAGACTGGAAGAAAAAAATATGTAAGCAGGTGATGTTTTAAATTCTCGTTTGATAATACAAACCACCCTTAGCCGGAAACAGTTGCCTTGTGACATGTGAGCAGTATTGTTGATTATCGTGCTTAGAATAGCTAATTTAAGTAGAGTTGGTTCTCTGCCGTGTATATTAGTGCATG
>NW_008757419.1:0-890 GCF_000715545.1 Opisthorchis viverrini | reverse complement strand
TCTTGAAGGATGAAGACGGAAGTGGGAGCAATGTGTCGGTGCATGACGATTGGATGTGGATATCTGTTCCCGGAGCAGTAAGATAGAGTATATCTCACAGTCCCTGGTTGCTTAGCAACGTGAGCGGCTGGCTTAGTCGTATACTTCGAACATTATTATGGGAGTGAAGATGAGTGGCAGTACGTTTCCATCAACGATGGGTTAGATGAGGCCCAACACCCATATGGCACATAGAAATCTTAAGGTAGCCTGATGTGGCGAGCTGCTTTCAGCGTGCTAGGCGTTCCTGGGATGTAGAGGCATTTTTTCAGCCGTAGTAAAATACTCGGTTTACAAACGCAGGTCGGAAGCTGATAAACGGTGTCCAAAAACGAAACCCCGAGTTGATGAGAGTGCTAATGCGGCTCAGTATGGGATCGTTATACGTTATGTTGAGGACGACAGGGTGATTGTTTCTTTTAAGCTACGGGGTATAATTGACGGCAACCAGAATTGGATTGAAGTTTGGGGGTTGGTGCCGTCAAAGGAGCGGATTTGACGCCAAGCACTCACAAACTCATTAGATGGTCGCTACGGCTACATCTGTGGGTACATGTTTGAAGGTGCATGAAGTCCCCTAATTCCAAGAATCTAGTCCATAACATTTTCGCTTTTCGGTGACTCCTCGTTAATCTCAATTTCTCTCCGTCTAATAATGCATATGCTCACTGAAGCCTGACGTCACGACATTGGTGTACACATAACGTCATCGACAATGCAACCAACTGAGCAAGTTAAAAGTTTGTCTTTAGGACAGTAAGATGTATGCTAACTTTATCTTGGATATGCAGTCGTTTACACGTTTTTCCTTTCAGGATTTCTGCCTTGCAAAAGTGGTTGCCAGAAAAGAA
>NW_008757418.1:0-890 GCF_000715545.1 Opisthorchis viverrini | reverse complement strand
ACTATGTTTTCTAAAGAACCAAAAAGACTCTTTCATTCGAAGGAATAGTTCCCCACCTCAAGGACATCTTTGGTGAATGAAACTGAATATCACCTCATAATTAATTTTCGTGAGCTCAGTGAACACATCATCCGATGAGCTGTCTCATTCAGCTGGGGATTCGAAGGCTTTCAATAGCCACGGTCCACGGCCAACGAATTTCAAGCCTTAGCACTCGCAACAGACCTCGGTTATGCTACGAATTGCTTCAGCAACAACAGTATTCACCCATGTGTTCATCAACTACAAAGTATCTGAATCTGGAGAGTTTGAACTACTGCTTACACAACGCTACGGTCTGTAACAGCGCCGGTCATCAGCTTGTGGGAACAGTGGTCAGTGACGTGAAACACTTGTGAATCGAGGACGCCATCGAACTACCTACAAATTGACACATCGCCAGACAGCTAATCCGCATTTCAACACTTGAGATATCGGTCGAATAAGAAGATAGTCAAAACGCATGTTCATTACATCCGAAACCAGGCCACATTACACAGCTGTACAACCATCCTTATGGACAGTCATCCGGTCACGCCTCAGAGAGGAGCCGCGTGTGACATTAGAGTTATTTCGGAGAGCACCCAGGAAGGTGGTAGAAAGTCTACACGCACCCGAAAGAGGTATCATTGCCGTCGAGGCTACTGGGGGCAGAATCTCACTGTTGAGTGAGTCCCACTTCATTTTTTCTCATTTCGTGACACCCACAGCTTACACTACCTTTCTGGTTGTTTATCTTTCCAGATTATGGAATCTGCCCGCTCCTTCCGTGTGTGTCGGTCTGTCTCGGACCTTTATGATCACCCTGTCCGATACTGCAGACATCTGGTTACGTCCTGGAATCGTCAGGT
>NW_008757417.1:0-890 GCF_000715545.1 Opisthorchis viverrini | reverse complement strand
ACTGACCTTGAGAATTCGCTCACTTAAACTAAACGCCATAATAAATGATTTTTACTAATACAGGAGCATATACATTATACATAGACATTCTATACTATGAAGTGGCAATTCTGAAGATGCCGTAGATTTCGAGAAATCAATCTCATTGTGCGAATAGCCAGTGGCGCCCCCATGCTATTTCAACGTGCGGAACAAGCAAAAGGTTTTACCGGGGTAGAATGCTACGTACAGTCACCTATCCAGGTGGTACTATTACCACAACCTCGTAATTTATCGTGCAGGTATTAATACCTCATTTGGGATTATATAGTTGCGCATAGTTGCTGGATGGCGTGCTGAGTAACACTGGTTTGTGTCAAATGAAGATTAACAGCACTTGCGCCACGCGCATGTGGAAACCGCGGCTATATTGGCATAATAATAACACATATAACCTTAAAAATTTAAACTTTAGGCGAAGAAGGAGTGTAAATGGAACAAACGGCTGATGCAATTACCACAAGCCCGGAAACAAGTTATCGTCAGTTCGTCACATACAGATTGGACCTGAGCGATAAATCAGTCATGTGCGACTGCACAGTTATACAGAGTCGCAGAGTAGTGCTTTAGGTACCATAGATTTGCGTCAACAACCTTCTCATTACATGAATGTAGAGACAGTGTAAGTCACCGGGTAAAAAATTTACAGAAGCAAAACACATTACGCAAAGAGAGGGAGATTGAAAAAGACAAAAACTAAAAAATCATGTACCAGTGCGAATAAAATGAAAAAAGGCTCGATAAATAAAGAAATTACAAACGGGTATTTTAAGAAAAACTCACAGGTCACAAAAGTAGCTAGAGCGGTGTAGCGCAGGAATTCACCAAAAAAGGGATTTTGGCTTCACCTA
>NW_008757416.1:0-890 GCF_000715545.1 Opisthorchis viverrini | reverse complement strand
GATTCCGTTGAAGAATAGCCTAAATTACAGATTGGGCTGATCTACCGGTGAACAAAAATGTAACTTGCAAAAGGGGCGACTCGTCAAAGACTAAACATGTTTGGCTATAGGAACGCAGTAACCAGATGCGGTAAACTCGGCGCTCAGCAGCTGAATGCACTACCTCACCTTGAGAATATTTTTCCAAATGAGAAGGATTTTTACTCGTTGCCATGAGTTCCGGTCAAACGTTCGGGATTCTGATTTTCTTTCGAATTCCTTAAACTGATGAATAACAGTTCTCAATTCGGTCCGGGAAGCCTCCTATACATCTGCGGTAAACAGGTTCATTCGCAGTACACTCACACAAATTTTGTACAATGGTTTACTGATTGCTTACTGGATTAGTTCTGCTGTCGCAGAAATTTCAGCAACGTTGGTGCAGTGTATCGCGTCAATGTGTCGTGGCATCTGGAATGGCATACCAAAGAAAGCATTAGACAGAATGGTGAAGCATTCAATAGACATTGGCTGTCATTTCTGTATCAACCGAAAAAAAAATTTGTCTTCGTCACTGTTTCCGCAAGACAATTAACGAACTGGCGGTCAAATTACTTCTGTAACCGTATTACTACTGATGGGGAGGCACGCGATTAGTATGTGCTGTTCGTGGAATTTCGCTTTGCGTCTCTTGAAACGGGGAGGTCTGTTGCGGAATTTGTGGAGTCGCTTTGTTACACTTGCTTGGATTTGAGCGATGAATAAGTGGAGTCAATGAATATCGCGGGAAGTTCAAGAAGACGCGTTCAGGAGAAGATGGATGTCCAGTTTTTGTAAATAAGATGCAGATGCGAGTTTTGCTTCCCTGTCCGACGGTCTGTCACCGGTCAGTTGGCACTTTCTAATGAATA
>NW_008757415.1:0-890 GCF_000715545.1 Opisthorchis viverrini | reverse complement strand
GTGTAGTAATATCACTGGTAACATTTCGTACCAATTACTGGGATCTATAGGAATGGAATCCAGACACTCGCATTTTACTATAGGAATCCCGACACTCGCATTTTACTATAGGAATCCCGACACGCATTTTACTATAGGAATCCCGACACCCGCAATTTACTATAGGAATCCCGACACTCGCAATTTACTATAGCAATCCCGACACTCGAATTTTACTATAGGAATCCCGACACTCGAATTTTACTACAGCAAGCAACCACAATTCCCTCCAAACAAACACGACTCATTTGACTACACAGCTCACAGTCAGGCCCTCGATCCCAAAATCTCGTTTTTTCTCTCTACACGTACAAACCACGATACACACGGGTGACTCAATCGATATCGACTGTCTACCGTCCAATACGGTACCAGCAAGTCATGTGATGACACCCACACATACGCAAACGTTCCTACAACTAGGATAACTGCACAGCAGAACCACACAACTCAACGGAGTTTCGCACGTCACCCAGCTCGGAGCAGAGCCGGCGCTTCACTCACGGATATCCAGGACTACGTGTGGCTGTTACAACAGCGAAGAAGACACGAAACCTGCATCCGGACTCACAACAGGATTTATCAAACTGTACCTCCAAAACGATAAGTCCCTTGTTTGCATATATACCTGTTGTAATAATTTTACTCAACAAGTAGACATTGTTAGTGCTCTCCGTTTTCTCGTTCATACAACTAATTTTCGGGTTCGTTTAGAGCATTAACAAATTGGTGACCCCCTCGTTTGTGAACTCACGTGACTGCTGACGTTTTTTTCATTTGGACTTCCATATATCGATATTTCTATTCATGTCCGACACGCCCATGGCTCAGTCAGCGAACCCCATATTACC
>NW_008757414.1:0-890 GCF_000715545.1 Opisthorchis viverrini | reverse complement strand
TATACTGCCCGGTTACCCAAGCCTAGACAGCAACAGACGAGATGCTGATGTTGGTTTCGAACCACAGGCATTTGGTTCCTTAACCTGGTACTCAAACACCTAGCCGCACCAGGCCTATGGCACCTATGTTACACGGTTTGCAACCGATAAATTGGATTTATATGAAATGAATTGGCTAAGTGGTGGTGAACAAACTAACGCCTACTAGCGCTGGGTGTTGATAAAAGTTTCCCTGACTGTCTAGGTTAGAGAAGCTACTTCATCTCCTATCAAGCAACCAGTATTTACACAACGGCGCGAAATGTGGGGTTGATCCGTCAGTAGAATTCGGCACTATTGGTGCGATGTCCTTTCAAAACCGTGTGGAAGAACTAATTAAATTACCTAAGACCGTTTACATTAGTGAGCGATATGACCCAAGAACCGAAAAACCATCCGAGTATACAATGCTTGTCAGCAAACACTCCCAGAGTACTTTAACCCCCGATTGTCCAAAGACATAGGGAATCTTCAGGTGGTATGTTAATAACAAATCAACAGCAAATTTACAGTAGCATAGGAGTATATCTTTGCCGTCACTTCACATGATGAATTCAGTTGAAATCTTACCTTGAAATATACGCGGCACATGAGCTGGCACAGCTGTCTATAACCACTCTGCTGGGCAATGCAAGCCCCCCAAAATCTCGGAGTCTGCAGTGAGCGCACATTCTGAAGAACTCGGGTACCCTTTTGTTGCCTGTCTCCGCCTCCAGCGGTCATAACTATTTATCGAGTTATGTTTGGTTTCTATTAACTCTAAGATTGCTCCCAACCACCCGGGTTATCAATATCTACACAAGCTGTCCAATCCGGCGTACAGCCCGACGCCAGTGATACAAAATAAGATT
>NW_008757413.1:0-891 GCF_000715545.1 Opisthorchis viverrini | reverse complement strand
CATCACGGCTAGTAATAATCGATTTTGATTAGAAAACTTCAAACCACAAAAATCGCCCGGTCTGAATGTGTCCTACGCTTTTAGGAGAGTTCATCATATGCTGTCTACCCATCCCATGAAGCCGCTTAAAAGGATTTTCATCTCAAAGCCCCAGACTAGCAAGTAAACCATCTGAATTCAAAGCTTGCCTCAGACTTAAACGTCAAGTTATAAGGGATCATAATTGGTGGAATTGCTACTCTGACACATTTTTCACTCATACGTGCTCTTAAGCGTCTTTGTAACTGTAGTATTAATACGTTGGATACGTATTCTACTTTGTGGATACAAACGCATGCTCCTCTGATCTACAATCTCCTTTCTTCAGTATCTTTTCAACTGAAACGGTTGACTGCAACCGTGACCTTTGTTCACGACCAGCGTTGTCACACTCATGCTTTTAACCGACTTTGAACAACTGAAACCACCTTGTGTGCTCAGCGTTCAAGTTTAACTTATTGCAACTACCCACAGTTAATCAGTTTCACTAACGACAGACTTTCCAGTAATGTGAAACTTCAGACTATTCTAATAAGGTTATGTTGGTCATGACAATTTAATCCTGAAAACGACATACGAGTTATTTCAACAGTTTTGTGCAACACTTGAATCCATTTTAAAATAGACCCTGATGTAATTTTTATTTTTGGGAGAGGGACAGAAGGCTTTCAATTAGGGTAAATCATGAGACCACTTGGTCTGGAAGGCACGCAGTCTTCCAAAGTCATAAAAATGAAGCGAAAATAGGACCGAATAACATTGTGTGCAAAATGACTCTGCACCATTGACCTATTGGAATAACGGTCCAGGACTTCTCAAAAAACAGTTTATTTATTTATTTATTTATTTATT
>NW_008757412.1:575-891 GCF_000715545.1 Opisthorchis viverrini | reverse complement strand
TGTGGCCTGAGACAGGAATATTGATACTTAGGGCTGCAGGCTGCTTCGTCGTCCCGCAGCTTTCCGAACATCACACGAGGCTTAAGAATTCATGAAATGACCTTAGCCGTCGCATTACAGTAGGACATACACAGCTTCCAAGTTAAGAATGATGCCCCACAGCTTCAAACGCTTCTCATTGGTGGCGTGTTCTTTGACCGTATGTTCATATACAGGGCCCTACACAATGTAGACCCAAGGCGAATACCAAGGAGCGTGTTGGCTCTGATCAGTTTATTTGAAAAACGAAATCGTGTCTTTTCTCCCCTTGGAAGTC
>NW_008757412.1:0-334 GCF_000715545.1 Opisthorchis viverrini | reverse complement strand
AACACTTTGTGCGCTCGTCCGTGTCCGGACGCTAGAGAATCTACATGTTATTTTATTCACAATATACCGGGTTATTCCTTGCCGAACAAGCTTGGTAAGAAGGAAACCTGGCCAGCGACAAGAGCCGAATTCTTCTCGGAAACCTAGGAAAACCCAGATTATGTGTTTTCACGTGTGTGCCGTTCCAGTACCCGACGTAGCGGGGAACATGAAACCCTTGCCAGGCTGGAATATCACTTATTGTTATTACGCAGTCCTGTGCTAAGGCCGTGATCTCGAAGCAAGGAATAGTTTACTTAGCCTACACGCACGATCTAGGTGTCCTGTCTGACAG
>NW_008757411.1:0-891 GCF_000715545.1 Opisthorchis viverrini | reverse complement strand
TTTTTTATAAACTTATATATTGTATAAATCGATTTGGTACGGCTCTTTGGTGCTGGCCACTACATTTGTTACTTATTGAGCTCACATTATGGGAATGGCTTAATTTCATTTTTTATTTCCTGGGAGATGAATGGGTTCACCTGCAGATCATCCACACACCTGATTCCACGAAAAAAATCAAAATAACATCTGTTTACTTGAACATATGCGGGGAGCTGTGTTCGGTGAAACGGTTTGAATCAATGCTAAATGTCCCGAATCTAGTATACCATTTTCGCTCATATCGCACAACGCATCACGTGATGGCAAGATAGAATTTGTTTCAGCTGATCGGTCTGGCTGCTCATCTCCCCAATCTAACGAACCGACGCTGTGTTAACATTATTGGTTCGAATAAAGTTTATATACGATTGGTTGAATCGCTTAGTCTGACGGACAGCTTGTGGGAGAGTACATCAGACTTTACAGCATTGTAAGCGTGATATTTAAACTTTGACCTCAAGAAAACGGACTTCGCTCTAAATCATAAGGATATGCTTACCACAGTTCTCCAATAAAAGCTACGATATTGCAAAGAACATATACTCTAAGCTCACTATAGTTGGAATACTGATCAATGGCCAATGGAATAAGGGCTGAGGATTATTTCTCACAACTACATAAGCCAGTGAGTTTGATTTTAGTGGATGACACGTTCTCTATCTTGGATAACGTATGCTGTGTATTCTTACGTGGTCGTTGGCACAGCCTACCTTTTGCTTAACTGGGCAGAATCTTCTGTGTCTTTGGCACCATCACCACCAGCCAATCGATCACATTGATCCTTATGTGTATGCTCCGTTACACTATTTTTGTCTTAGTAGCCGGTTAGGAAGACAGATGATTTTCAAA
>NW_008757410.1:0-891 GCF_000715545.1 Opisthorchis viverrini | reverse complement strand
GGGGTAGTCACTTGCTCTACTGTGGTCACACCACACCAACCGTCAAATTGTAATATGGATGACCGCTGTCATGGCTTTTCTAATAAACGTGGTAGACTGAGGAATCGATTATACCTCTTTCACTTGTGACTTCATTAGCCAACTATGGTCCAACACCCGACATGTGAACTTTGCCAATTTCAGTAAGGGGAACGTACATGAGCGTTTCGTGAAGCAGCGGAATGAGATTGAAAACGAACAGGCGGTACAACACAATGTGTCCCACAAGAACTCGAAGCGCTTGATTACTGATGCGTAGTCACATCCATCAAAGAGACGTTGAAGAAAGGGATTTAGTCAACATGCTTCGGCGTTCGCAGATTTCTAACCTTATCTGGCAACACCGACAATAGACACGGTCGAAGGCTTAGAACACAGATCCGGTTCAACACTGCCTAGACAGATCGATGGAGATCCGGAACACCCCACTGTCGGTCGCGTCCTTCCTGGAGGTCATCAGGCCTCGAATTTCCATGAAGCTTATTTCGTTCTTCAAGTTCATTGTACCTGTCTTCATTCTGATTCATCCACCAGGCGCCACACATTGTCACTCGGATAATTGTGGACCAGTTGGAGACTGAATACCGACGCGCGTCCTATATGGACCGTTAACTTCAAAAGTGCCTTTACTCAGCATACAGTACTATCAGATTGTCTTGGGGTGTCGAAGTTTTCAACAGCCTTATGTCTATACGTGCATCGCGATACTAACTGAAACGTGAATTGGCCTGGTGCAGCACATCCAGTTGCCTAAAAGCGTCATAAACGAGAGATTCAGCTGACTTTCAGGCGAGTCTCCTGTCACAACCAAATTTGTATGTAGATGAATGTAGTTCGCTAATTTCGTGCAAT
>NW_008757409.1:0-891 GCF_000715545.1 Opisthorchis viverrini | reverse complement strand
CTACAGCTGAACAATTTCTTTCGATTTCTTGCTATTTTGACTGTGGTTTACATGACAGGATTTCCCCGCTCACTGAGTTCACAGATATCTGACCCATCGTCGATCTCTCCTACAGCGTGCTGAAGTCTATCCAAAACACCCGGTTCATATTCCTCTGGACAGATATTGATTTCTTGCTTATGTTCCTCCAGCAAATTTATACCTATAACGTGTCTCAACCTTGAGAAAAGTGGCACTTCCCAAAGTGATCACATGTGGTGCTGGCTACCACACTGGTCAGAAGTTGTACTTGTTTGTGACGGCTGGAGTTTTGACTGCGGAACCTTTAGACGGAGTGTGACGTTTCATCTAGCGAGAAAATATTGATCCTAGATGTTACATTTGTAAGCGTTCCGCAACGTGAGTTCAGTAGGTTTCATGACACCTGTGGTCTTCAGCTTTATTATCGAGGCATTACTTTAAAGAGAAACTTTGTATTGACTTCATGGCGTTTTTGGCGTTATTGTTCAATGGATATTTTTAACAACAACGGATAGACCTGTACCTAAAAGATACTTTTCAATACATAAATGATCGATCTGCTCTCCTAAAACAACAAGATTCAAAGGTGAGTGATTTGTTTTATTAGGAGTAGTGTTCCTCATCAAAGGTGCTCCTTTGAAAGGCAGCATTGCGTTTCGTTCGGATAGATTTATTCAACTAGATCTATTCTTGATTATTCTACTGAGTGTTCCGACATCATCTGGGGGAGTAGTCTCACATACAAACTAACTGAATGATGTTGGTTCCGTGATTATACCTGTGCATTCCTGGACTGAATCTGCCTCCTTAGAGCGGTACGGTGATGTTGCTTATTCCACAGAACACTAGTCTTCTAACAACTTTTAACAT
>NW_008757408.1:0-891 GCF_000715545.1 Opisthorchis viverrini | reverse complement strand
ACAGGGTCAGTAGTCTAAAGACATCGTGAGTGCCCATGGATGCTGACAGATCCCCATCGGCTATGGGGAAGCATCTTTCAAGACACACTGATCCAAAGGCCTGAATTTTCTACTGAGTATCATCGCTCGGTCACTCACGTTCCACCAGTTTTCATCAAAGTCTGACTACATTGTTTTTATTTGCCCAGGCTGAGACCGCTAACAATCACTCCAGACCGTATTCTTAAATCTGTCTTCCTGTATGTCCCTCTTCATTCGGAGTTGCTGTTCTTCATTATTGAGGAAAACCACTCCACATTGATTAGGTCAACAACTTGCCTACCCAGGATTTCCCAAAATTTCTTCGTCCCGTTTTGTCTCAGACCAGCAAGTGTCCCAAGTACAAAAGCTTGCCTACAAGAACTACCACCTACGGAGAACCCGTGACTTGCTACATTTCCCAGTATCATATCAAATCTTACCGCTCGCGTGACGAGTCCTCGTTTTGCTTTCTTGGTTGATCTAATTCCTTGAGCTGAGCTTTAAACGCGGTAACTATCACATAGCTATATTTTGATATCCGCTGCAAGCCTGTACGCTGAGATCCCAACTCTCAGAGTGCTTGTCTGAGAAGCATGGGGATAAAAAGAAACTAAGGGAGACTTGAGCCCACTTCGCTGGCGTCCGAACATAATGGTCTAGTAGTGTAAACAAATCGATTAACCTCTGAGTGCCTCTTGTTGGCTTTACGTTCTTTGCTATCGACATTGTAATACTGGTTGATTGAAATGGTCAAAAAGGAAAATTTCCAGATCCTACCGGTGCCCCTCAAAGTAATCGCAATCTCAAAACGGTGGCCTTCATTGCAGAGGAAAAAGTTCCATAGTCTTGAATTAGCGCACCTGGAAACTC
>NW_008757407.1:0-891 GCF_000715545.1 Opisthorchis viverrini | reverse complement strand
TTTCGGGAATAATATTGTGCAAACATTCATAAATAACTACTGAGAGGTTTTGGATAGGAAGGGTTAGCCGTTGATTCATGAAGCATCTCCAGCAGTGCAATACTTGAACCTTTCGTAACATCATCTTGTTGTCTTCTTCAGAAGTAAAGATGCATCCTCCATATGTCCTTTCAGTCTTTTCAGTTAACTTCTCTGACGGAATGAAGGACGTGCAGACGCCAATAAGCAACCTGCTGTCAGTAGCCCGACTGCCGTTTGAACCGCAGTCAGTCCTGATTACTTTAAGATTCACAATCACCCCCGTGTTGCTGAGAGATGGCCTTATCCAAGATTACTCCTCGTCGATTTCTAACCCGTTCACGATGGCCCATTGACACAAAAGACTCACCGCCGGACAAAGAATGTCTGTCTGTTAGGCACAGGTGTGTCAAATCACCTGTGACGTGCAAACGAGTATTGGAGTCAACCTTCTCGGTAGCTTAGTTGATAGACCTGCCAACTATTTGTTACCAACCAATTTAACGGTACATGCAAGAATTTGCCCTAATAGATGCAGCATTTAACACGGGGTGGATCTTCTGATGTCACAAGCATCGAACTGAATTTTCTACAAATTGTCCCCTTCGTTATACAAAAGCTTGTGTTTTTGTCCCTCAGGCTGAAGGATACATCAACGCCAGCTATGTTTATGCAGTCGAGCCTTGCAAAGACGCCTACTCGTCGCCTTCATTGGATAGGTCTCGGGTGGATTATATTGCCGCGCAAGCCCCACTCAAGCGGACAGTTGCAGATTTCTGGCAGATGGTTGCGGAAAATCGTGTCACACTTATCGTAATGCTGACAGAGTGAGTCTGAGAAAGTGTTCTCACGTATATCTTTGTAATGTACTAC
>NW_008757406.1:0-891 GCF_000715545.1 Opisthorchis viverrini | reverse complement strand
TAAAAATAGCTCTAAATCAGCCTTTTGTTCTGTATGTGAATTCAATGTTTTTCTGCAGTTATGGTAGCATCGTGGGTGAGAAAACTCCCATGTCATGAGATTGTTTTGACCATACGTTTATAAAGGTTCCTTTTGTGGTCAGATTTCTGACCATTACACATATGATGCTCAGAATTGCAGCTGGGCGCACTTGCAAAGAAAGTAGGAATCGGGTCCGTCATTCACAAGAACGAACGAATGGTACGAGCTTGTGAACCACGATCCCTGGCAAACTGATTCAGGCCCGATTGCCTCACGCGTTTTGTTAGTAGGCAGAGTTGTGGTTGATCTGCCGGATTCCTCTGTAATCCACAACGACTCGTAATTTGAACTGAACCACTCCTAGGCCGCATCTCACGAAATCAGCTGATGCTGAATTAATCCATTCGACAATCCGGCCGTTTGGCTTCTATATCATCGGAAACACACCAGTGGATTCATGTAACTTCGGTTCCCTTCAGTATCAGCAAAGTTACCCACATAATGTAAGCTTAATCCGATTTAAGTTTGCCTTCTCTGTCACTACCAGTGAGTGCAAATCTAGACACCGTTCGAACCACATTACTGATGTCAGTAATAATATTTTCTAGAATTTGGGAGCAATTTGCGAGGGCTTCCCCGCGCGGCACTACCTACAAATATGCGGTAGAAACAACAGGAGTTTAGGAAGTTCAGTTAAAAAATTCTCAGATCAGCAAACCCCAGGAAACTTGGCTGCAAATACAAATAGGCAATTTGGTGTGATTCAAATAATGCATCAAATATCGCTTTTCAGCATGTAAATTGTCTGCATACAACATCAGGGAGCTAATTATTTTTTAGGCTACTGAAGTGAATGAAGATGACCGTCCT
>NW_008757405.1:0-891 GCF_000715545.1 Opisthorchis viverrini | reverse complement strand
AATGGTCTCAACCACATGATAAGAATGTCTGCAAGACTCAGTCTAAATACACTAGTAGATTGGTCTTTATGAAAATTATCATTTGGCAGTTTAAATAGGAGTTTACACATGGTTCGTTAGTCATCTTAAGGCACATGCGACCGGCATTTAGAAGCGTATGACAGAAGACAAGAACATCGATTCGACGTAGTTGGTAGTTCAGAACTACCAAATACTGCTTAGAAGCTATATAATCACAGGCAGAAGAGGAGGAATTCATCCACTTAACCCTGCATTGACGATGTCACCTCGATTGGTGATGAAACGTTTGCAATCCAACTGCAGAGCTCGGCGAACAGACCAACAACCAGTAATAGAAGTGTGGTTTGCATGAATGTCCCCTTTCCATAATCTAAGCCCCACATACAATCGGCTGTGATGACAAAATTTTGATAAACCCCATGATGATTACTTATTGAGGGATATTTTCTTCTCAATCCGCCAAAGTGCTTTTGGACTGGGACTTCTTACGTTCACAATGAGTGACTTGCATTTGCCTGTGGTTTTGAGATCTCTGCGTACTTGGGACATTTGTGTACATTTGTGCCATTAACTCCCACATCAGAACTAGCATGACGGTCAATTTACGCAAGATTTGCGATACTTTACTGCGATATTGCCCAGCATGCTCTGAAGAACATAAACCATTGTTTGTCCTTTATTCTGTTGATGGCCTTAACACGAGATTTTCCATGCCAAACATTCTAATGTAGATTGGATGCATCTTGGGTGACTGTAGGGGGCACGAATTCGGGTGGGCCGCTTGTCCCGTTTGGTCTAGAATTCCCCTGTATCACCTTCACATTTATCGACTGTATTCAGTTTCACGTTTGTGACCATGCTCTTCAAAAA
>NW_008757404.1:0-891 GCF_000715545.1 Opisthorchis viverrini | reverse complement strand
GCCAACTGACTCGGTTTCACTCGTTTCCTACTCAGGGTCGGCAGACTTGGGCGTTTTCCTTTGAGTTATGTTAGTGCATTTCTAAAAACCAACGACGTTTTTCATGCTAAGATTTTGGCCGTGATGTTTCGTATGCATTAAATTGTACAAATAAAGCAAATATTTTGGTGGGGGTTTAAACATTACTCATCACGAAAAATTACGGAAATTCTTATCCTTTGTTCAAATTAACCGAATCGTTTCTTGTTCAATACAATTAATCTCAGTACTTCATAATGGTTAGTTCTTTAGGCGACTATGCTCAAGTGTTTTTACTATTGTATGGATTAACAGCTGTACAGGAAGCCATTCGGTATCATTATAACGCTAACAAGTCTGTCGTTCACAGTAAATCTGAGGAAAAGTTTGAGTAAGCTAGCGATCAACTTTCTGGATATGTTGACGGTAGTGTGTTCGAATTTTTTTAAAAGGGCCGAAAAGCACCATACGTTTGTTTCATCTTCTCTTAGAATCATCGTTATTGTGCTTTTTATAAACCCCCAGAATGACTAGGCCCTCCTGTACTTTTCTGAACAAAAAGTTTGGCCGCTGATGGACGGTCACCAGCAAGGTTAATTCGCACTCAAGAGGAATTTAGTGCAAGCCATCCAATTCAGGCCACATTTTTATACATCGATAGGCTTTGCGCTGGACAACTTGTCAGATGAAAAACCAGTTCCGCTTGTGACATTACTTCCAGATAACTTAAAGACTGATTGAAAGATTTGTGTCTGTGTGCCAGCTATGCACACTAATATCCAGTCCCTCGAACAGAAGTCCCCAGCCTCAAACTGCCCTAGTTGGCCGTAAAATGTGCTCTACTGTGCTCTACTGCTCTACTACTACTACTAC
>NW_008757403.1:0-891 GCF_000715545.1 Opisthorchis viverrini | reverse complement strand
TTTTGAAAAAAAAGACATCATTGGACGCTGCTCCACCAAGGTGAAAGTGTTAATCCTTATCAGAGTAGAGAGAGTAATATAGTCGGCGAAACTGAAGTCTGATGACTTTCTGAGAATATATTCTTAGGTCACATGCGCATCAAGCGGCGTGATCTAGAGTCGCACCAGTACGTACCGAACGGTTTTTTCTGGCCCTGGAAGGTTTCTCCAAGTCCAATGATATTTCGCAGTTTTAAGCTGTTGCATGAAAGCTTGATGCGGGTAAATCCCATCTAACTATGCTCCTGCATAGACCAGTGTTTCCACTTCCAGACCGATTTTCAGTAGGTTTTGTTTCTAAACGAGGTGCGCATCGCATTCCGACAGCCACCAGAATGACGACTTTTCACGCGAGTTTCATCCGAATGTCTAACTTTGACTGAGGATTTCACTGAGGTGAAAATTTGTTTCTTTGTTTTACTACATTGTTGTAGAGAACGTTAATTACCTGTTGATTAATCCAAAAAATCACGTAAAGGTAGATGAAGTACTGTACGTGTTTCATGAATGAGACTGTCCTTTAAAAAAGCGGGCCTTTAGATTTCTAGTCTCATTCCAAGTTTATTGCTCATCGTATGGGAAGCGTGTTCCACGTTGGATCAAATCGAGGATAATATGAAAAGAGTAAAGATAGCATATTTCTTGTGAAACTGACTGTTTAACCCGAGTGCCTTTTGGGGATCACAAGACTAGGGATTTGGTTGAGCACCCTGAATAGGGACTTCATCCCAGGAGGGATAGGAATGATCACTGTACAGGATTCCGAGAGAGCAGTGGTTGTCTTGTTGTAGTTGTCATGACAAACTGTAGTTCTGCTTAGCCTAAGTGTACAGCGGCTGGCTTCCAAAGCAA
>NW_008757402.1:0-891 GCF_000715545.1 Opisthorchis viverrini | reverse complement strand
GGTTAGACCACTTTCACCGTTTTGTCGTTTGTCATCACTCCTCTCAAGGTATCGTCGGTTGTTCACATGCTTGCGGACAAAGGAACTAGGCGGAGCAATCGGACTAACAACCTCCGACGTTCTTTGAATCCTGGATGACTGAGTCAGTAACTAAAGCGCGGACCTTTTCAAATTTATCCGACGTAGTTCGGCTAACACTAACCTGAAAATTCACCCAGTTTAAGTTCCTCTGTCTTCTAATCCTTCATGAGCCGTGAAGCAGACTTGCTGAAGGGAAATCCATTGGACAGTGGCCATTCAGAAATTTCCTTACTTCAATTAGGAGACCAAGGCCTCCATTAAATCTATAGTCCACAGTTAGAAGGACGACAGCGATGTGTATATA
This sequence comes from Opisthorchis viverrini, assembly GCF_000715545.1. NCBI lineage: Eukaryota > Metazoa > Platyhelminthes > Trematoda > Opisthorchiida > Opisthorchiidae > Opisthorchis > Opisthorchis viverrini. The sequence goes on along the minus strand of NW_008757402.1, from coordinate 506 downwards.
ATTAAAAAGCGATCGCATATCAAGTAACATCAACCACCAAACCACCTCAATCACACTCGAAGGACAGTTTAGTGCACCCTGTTCCGCATACGCGAGTGATCATGTTTCGAGGCAGTTGCGATGACTTGAGGAATCATTCTCTTTCACATGTCATCAATAAGTTCACTCCCAGTTGCAGTAATTCCTATATCAACGTCTTTCTTAAAAGATTTTGAAATATGTTCCAAATAAATTGGCACAGAATGTGCGACAAGACGGCTCAACACTTCTAACAACCAAACTGAAATGGAGATTGTCGATTGTGAAACATACTTCTGGGATGGGCCATTAGGTTGAACGTACTCGTTTCATCTCCGTCCTGTTACGATCTTGTTCAAGCTCAAAAGGCGAAAGTTCTTCCAAATTTTTCAGACAAACTTTTGTTTTGCACGTAAGTCGGATTGCACATAACTGACGATACACACTCTAAAATACACTGGTGCCAACAGGAGACTCCTAAGTGGACA
>NW_008757401.1:0-891 GCF_000715545.1 Opisthorchis viverrini | reverse complement strand
GATCGAACATTTTTCGGAATCGGGTACACGCTCATTTGTGTCTAAACCAGATGATAAGAACATTGCAAGGTGGATAGTTTGTCATCCATCCCTTGTGCACGAATAAAATTTGTTATCAGGAGTTTGATTTCCTTGATTGAAATTGACGTAATAATAGGGATTATTTAAATTGTCTCCTTAAAAACTTATATACTCCTACAAATTTGATTGCAATCAAGTATTTTTGCGGATGAATCCACGTGGAAAACTTATCCCAAGTAGAAACGTCAGATAAGTATAAATCACAAATTACGGTTAAATACCGACTTCACATCTAATCATCCGGCTTCATCTTGTTTGGATTATCTTCAAAATCTCATGCCTGATATTTGTTTTGCGCGAGAGTGAAATTCAGAACCACTCGCAGGCTCACTTACTAGGCAAATTTACCGGGATTGTTCTCATTAGAAGGCGGCCTTTGAGATCAAATTCCTCGTCGCTCTTACCGGTTACTTGTGCCCTTTCAGCAGGCAAATGTAAGAAGCAGTATTGCAAAGTTTCCCGCGATATTATTATGCTCATTTCAAGCGCGCAATTTACGTGGACGTCGAGCGTTTTAATCCATGTGCTTGCTGATAGATGACCGAAATTCAATACACCGATTTCAGATTTGATCAACGGGAAGTTGCATTTTTACGTCTCCTTCAGATCGAAACTTTCCATTTGATGGATATATACAATGAAAAATTTCGGTTTGTAAAAAACTAACTAACTCTCCGATATGAGAAAATGGAACGCCAAGAAACGGCTGTGCGTTTGCCACCACGTCATTCACATATGTATTGGCGGAATTCTCAAACAGACTGGCCAAATTCGTTGAGCAGAATATGCAGTTATTTCTCATATACTTAC
>NW_008757400.1:0-892 GCF_000715545.1 Opisthorchis viverrini | reverse complement strand
AAAACTGTTTTACCGCTTATGCTGCATTCACGCACAATCAAAATGATGGCAAACTAAAAGCAAACAAATGATAAATTTGCAAGCCACCCATCGCGTGGAGCGCTTATTCGAAATTCGGGGGAGAGAGTACCCAAGGAATGGGTTGTCACATAAACCTGATGAAAGCTTAGCAGCAGAGTCCACAGTTTTTAGGTGGCTTTAATTCAATCTGATAAATCAGCGATCACCAATACTTTGGAGGGATTTTCAACCACGAAGGTAATTGGGATTTATACCATTTTACTAAGCTAATTCAGGTCATCTTGCTGTTTATCTTGTCTAACGTATATCTATCCGTACACCTTAGCCCTGTTCACTGCGTGATATAAAACTATAACTAGCGACATTATTCAGAAGAGGCTTTATAGATTCCTTACAGGCTTCCTGAATTCAAGGATAAAGTTTTAAGCCGTGTTCTGATGCTCATGAGGCGACACCAGAATACAGGCTAGGTGCATCCGCCAGAGGTTGTCAATTTATCGAGGAACTTAACGTTTGCCGGAAACCCCCGGGAAATCAGACCATTCAAGATGACTTGGGATAACATGGGGATCATGGCAACAAGCCTTCAGTTCATTGACACACACTATATTAACCTTCAATCGACGGGCGTATGTCCATTGCGTGCACCAGTCACTAGCCGAAATAACTGCTACTGTAAGGCTTAACATACATGTTATTGTTACTGAGCCATTTGATTCCTCCGGCTGGTTAACATGTTTTGTCCTAGTCTCACACTCTATGAAATGTGTGGACGGTTATCTGTAGTTTCAGCAACATTCGCTGCCGGTTATTACAGCTACTTCATCCTGTCTGGCACACCTCAGCGAGTTGGCTACGGCTTCTTCAATAG
>NW_008757399.1:0-892 GCF_000715545.1 Opisthorchis viverrini | reverse complement strand
TGTTGATCTACGAAAGGTGTGACCGCTCGTCGATCAGCAGCCATAGGCCCATTAGCATCACGGATATAACGTGAAAGGTGAGTGAACGCTTTCTGAAGCTGGCATATAACATCACCCTAGTAAAACAATCTGAGATTCAAAGTGCGACACGGATTTACCCCAAACCGTTCTTGCCTGAAGAACGAAATTGTATGTATGGACAATATTACCGAAAGTATTGAACAAAGGACTCAATTTTTGCAATTTTTCGACATCTTCAAACCATTTGATCAAGTACAGCACGTCCTGCTGTTGCAAAACCTTAAGTCTTATGGAATTCAATGGGAGAGCACGAGTTGGATTAGGACAAAACTATCAGACGGAACATTCGGAGTGAAAGTAGGCCTGTCATTCTCTACTTAACATCCGTCTAATTTATACTTTATCAAGTATCCGTTTTCGGACCGCTTCTGTTTCGGGTTAAGACAGCAATCAGCAGTGTATTTTTTCAAGCTCCCGTTCCATTTTGCTGATAACTCGAAATAATTCAATTTTAAAACCAATGCCCTCCAAATGTATGCGGATGCTGGAACCTTCCACTGAGCAACGAAAATTGTGTTCACGTGTTATTTGGGGTTGGCTGGCCCGATGTGAGGCATGTTTGTCTGACAATTCGTGAGGTTCGGGGCCAAGAGATTCCTGCGTACCACCATAACCAGGTAAGGAGTTAGGATTTAAATTTGATGTGGATACTACGATAGGTTCAGAGTTATCATAGATGGTTGAGGCCGGCAGATGTTTGATGCTTTTGCGCAGGAGATAGATTAATTTTGGGGCACTGCAAGCTACAGTTTGGCTCAGGCGTTCCCCGGCTACTTTGACCACATGCATCAACGATGAGCCCAATTGCGTG
>NW_008757398.1:0-892 GCF_000715545.1 Opisthorchis viverrini | reverse complement strand
GAGCAAACGTTCCTAAAGGCAGAGCAAACAAACATGCAGTGACCCTCAGTCTCTCTGGAGAATGTCCAAGAACTGACGTCTGTTTCAAGTAGTTGTAATGATCGTCCATGAATGGATAATAAATTGCTTTTTCCCATCGTGCTTAATATATCGACCAAAGGATGAGCTTGTTCTCCAAACGGATGTCCAAAAATATCCATTCTTGTCTGTCGGGAGGTCTTGTGCGATGGTAGATACGGGAAATCTGGACGCTGTTGATGCTTTCAAATTCATCCATGAGGTCAGTGTGAAACCATCAAGACTGACAAGAACACAGATCAATACTAGAGCTAATGTTGCCACCGACCAAATGCACAGGTCAGAGTTGTGCATCCGGAAGCATTTTGTCTAGATGCCGCGTTTAACTCGACCGAACTACAGTGGTACAAGATGCCAACAGAGATAACCGATGAGATTAAGCATCCTTCCTGATGCACACGAACCATGTGACCACACTGCCCTCGTCGATGCATCGCTCCTCTACTCATCTGATAACCGTTTATTCTGTCCTCCTCGTCCTACAGACCATGTGTACACAGATGTGTCCTAATCTGATGAACAGATATTAAAAAGGACTTCTTCGCGCAACTATGTTCCAAATTCACCGAAACGCCCTCAGTTTCGGCCATGACTCAGTCAGTCAACTGACAAACCTGCCGGGCATTTATTCCATGTGCTCGCCTCACAAACCGCGCTGATCGAAGGTATGTACTTATCAGCTCAAATGTAAACAAAACGTCGTTCCTGTCTGTATGCTGTTGGTATCTTTTAAATTCTCCGAGTTTCTCATTAACTCCATGCTACTTGCTTGTTTTAGTAGTGTGAATTAGGGTAATGTGACGACAATAAGAAA
>NW_008757397.1:231-892 GCF_000715545.1 Opisthorchis viverrini | reverse complement strand
ACAGTTGTGGGAATATCTACCTAAAGTACACGGTCTGATCTCTTATTTGCGGTAAATTTTCGAGTGCGTAAATTGCACGCAGAATTTTCTGGGGATTGAAATGCGGACGCCACGGAATAGTCTGTAACATATTCGCTCTGGATTGTTTTTGCATCTAGATTTCGTTCTACAGGAGCGTCCCATCAAGGTTTTATGCGGGGATATCCCGAGTGGTGAACCAAATCGTGAGACGGCCTTTGTTGAGCATCATAAGCGAAAGACCCCACTGAATGTCACTGGAGTTTTTGGACAAAACCACGGTAAAATGTGAATGACTGTAGTTAGCATCTTGCGGGAGATTGGGAAGGATGTTGAAGAATAGTCCAACAAAGATGACAAAAATCTGTATTCTTATGCTCTCTAAGAAGGTGGGGGCGGTCGTCGGCTAATGTTGGACTGATGTGTGTCCCTGTGCGAAATCAAGTAGCTAACGAACTTGGCAATTCTAATTTCCCGGCGCTCATGTTACCTGATTCTGATCGCCGAAAAATTGTGTCAGTAACCTTGCTCTAAAGCCAACTATGACTGTCACTTCGGGTCGAAAATACCTGGTTAACAAAGGAGAAAACTCGACGAAACTCTGACCGCATTATTTTTCACATCTAACGTAGGATGCTTGCCA
>NW_008757397.1:0-219 GCF_000715545.1 Opisthorchis viverrini | reverse complement strand
TCGTGTTTTTCTTCGTTTATTGAGTTTACCATATCCACCACTACAAGTTCATGAGGCAAAATGAATACAGTTGTATACAATCACGTGATATTTAATATAATAATGCCGACACACGCCATTTAACGTATTTGAGTTTATTTTGGCCTCGATTTTTTTACTTGTAGATGAGTGGAATTTAACCCCAAGATTTTCGCTTTTCATCAGCTAATTTTTTTTGGC
>NW_008757396.1:0-892 GCF_000715545.1 Opisthorchis viverrini | reverse complement strand
CCCCAGCAGAACATCATTATGCGCTATCCTCTACACAAACAAGCATTGTGTTGTGTTCTCCGCTGGCACTAAGATTAGCAATTAGATGACCAGTTATTTCCAGTTAGTCAGCTCGTCATGATTTCTCACTTTTAAAGAACTTTGAGCAAAAGATGATAAGGCCGACTTTGCCTCTTTTACCGTTATGTTAAAGAAAACGCAATCCGTTTCATGGAACTTTATCGAGTGCTTACGGGCATACAGAGTTTTCGCTTCAGACTTGGATGTCCTCGTGTGCGCGGCATCCTCCATTCAATCTGTTTCACCATGATTAGCTCTGAAGCACGCGCCCACATATCCAATTGGGTAAGTTTTATCCTCATCCAACTGAATTTCTTCGACATTGTCCTTTCTGTCACCTACACGTGGTTCACCAGTGCAAATCGTTTACGAATGGCGCTCAGTACTGCTTGAGTAGTGAATCTCCCCTTGGATCAGTCCAATTCCTATTTGGGTTTGAATGTTTAATAACCCTGACAGTCCAGGGTAGAACTAACTGGTGGATTTGCATGAAATTTCGACAAATAATACCAGAGGTTTTGTTGTTTTTACCGCGCCGCTGTTCTTTTTTTACACTTATTGTCGGCTGTAAAATCACTTAAATAATTCCACACCGTTCCATCGTCACGCTGGCTTGATTCTTCTGGCTACTCGTTTTCAGGCAAATAAATGAATATAGCAGTATGAGGGATTTGAAAATTTTAACTCACGTTTTTGTCCCCTAAGTAAAGTATCCGTGCCAAAAAGTCAAGAAGCACCGGGTAGGTTCTTCATCCTTACTGGGAGTCAACGGCATTGAACATCTCCGGAACACTCCAAGCTGCCACTTTTCCGTTTTTTTTCGAAAACTGAA
>NW_008757395.1:0-892 GCF_000715545.1 Opisthorchis viverrini | reverse complement strand
CTCGACTTCCCCTGTCTAGCCTTAGGCAATCTGGCAGTAACCTTCGGGTGCAACCTGCAGCAAACACCAACTTGCAGTATACTAGTTTGATGGTGTTTCTTCCTGTGCACTTGGTGACATTATTGAGGTGAGTGAGTATTCATTACAATCACTTTTCTCCGACTCTATGATAAACACCCTTCTAAACTAAAATCCACGCGCGTTGTAACTTATTCTGGGTAGCGAAACGCTTATAAGGCCATCGAGTGTTCTTAGTTTCCCTTGCTTTCGTTTAACTTGGAACATGCTCTTTTTCACAAATATAACCTAATGTGGTGGACCAGTGATGGGCACAAGATGTCAAAATGTTAATTAAGAATTGCCCCTGAGCTACGCTGAACATCTGTGATATCCATGGATCCAATCCCCGATATTCTAGGAGAATGCTTTTGTGTTTTTAGTCGAATCACTTTACTGATTAATGAGTTAAACCCCCGCTAGTGGGAAACAAAATGGTCCATTTAAGACTCGTGAAGGATAGCGCGCGAATCCCGTTTGTACCAGCTTGGCCCATGGACGAATCTTCGAAACCTCCTGCCAGAACGGTCTCGCAGAGGGCTCCTGTTAGGAATTGTCGACTAAATTCCTTGCTTTCAAAGAAAGGCCGGACGCTCCTTCAGTCACGCAGTCCATTTTTAAAGAAACCTGCCATGCCAATGTTCAGGATCATCCTTTAATATACAATATACTTTTCCTCAATATGGACAGGAAAGTTAGTATGCCATCGAGGAGCTTAAACGTCCGTTTGTTCTTGCAAACTTTCGTTCACCGGAACACTTACTCCGGTGGTTTTCCATTCATCACGTGTTCACTCCTCACACAAGGAATCCCATCTCCGATATTGTGCTCAACA
>NW_008757394.1:0-892 GCF_000715545.1 Opisthorchis viverrini | reverse complement strand
GTGCGTTTTGTTCTCACGTGGTATTTGCTCCCTCTTAAGGTCGCACCGCAGAGTCCTATTGCTTGGTAGTGTAATTCAATCCCCTCAACGTTGTGGACGTATTAGACAAATGATGATGAATGAAGTACAGTTGGCCTGACGAACCTACTTGGACAGTGGTACTGTAAAAAGTGTCTTTCACACGACATGATATGAACTAGAATACTTTCCTCAAATGCGTTTGCCTTGTTCCTCGTGACTGATGTTCGCCGTAAATCCACATTGCCGACGGGATTTTGAATGTTGTCTCTTTCCTTGAAACCCATTCGTAGGCGATTTTTGTAACATACTTCATGACTGAAAAGTGCATTCGGAGTGATACCATTCAATGTGATGCGTCTTTCTCTGACATCACGGTTCGACAAGACTCAGACTGTTTGGCTAATTGTTGTTCTGATTTCGGAAACACGGTTGTCAGTTTGTTCCTTTTCCAGCCGCTGTGGTCACAGCATACTCTGTCAATTCTATGTGCTTCCAGTCTAACCTCGACTTCCGATCCCATAATACACAGCGAGCGTTCTTAATGGAGTTAAAAACGTACGTTTTCGAAGGCGATGTAAACGTCGTCCACTAACGACGGAAAATTCCTACATGCTAATTATCCCTTACATGAGGATGACCAGGTCTTGTGGCAACAGAAGACAGGACAGTTTTTGTTATTCAAGTACTTTACTAGTGATACATGATCCTTAAATTTATCTTTTCCCATCCACATGTCACCAAGGCAACTCAACAGTGGCTTCACAGTGCTCCACGCTACTACACAAAAAATTTCGATGGATGAAGGGTTGGTGACGTCAATATTTATAAGTTTTTGTAAGGCCAAAAATATTTTACGCAAACGGAACTAAAT
>NW_008757393.1:0-893 GCF_000715545.1 Opisthorchis viverrini | reverse complement strand
GCTACAGCTGAACGATTTTTTTATTAGCAGGTCAGCCAACTGACCCACGCTGATCAATCCACGTTAATTGTGGAATGCCCGCACGGAACCATTTGTAACGAGGTGAGGTGGAGCAGGCGAACCGACGAAAGTTTTTGTACAAGGGCTTCTTTCTGTAAGGACAGTTGCGCCTTTGCACTAAGGTGGATTCGAATACAAAAGAGGCATCAGCCAGCCAGATCTGCAAGATAGTTCTCCATTAATGCCCCACAAATCGGGCGAAATGGGCATGGATGAGGATGTGAGACAGCAATCAGCTCAGTAATAGCCAAAATTGTCAAGTAAATTTAAAGCTACTACTTCATGGTTACTAGTGTTTGACCAACTTACGTTTTTTGGTTACTGAAGACTGTGGTGTTTAGAGATCAAACTGTCCCTGACAGAGGATTGAGTTAAGCCTATAATCTGACCAGATTTGTAGCGTGTGACCTTGGATTTTTGTCATCGGTTTTGTATGTGAAGCTAAGTCACCGAAATTGCAGAGCTAGTGCATCGAACAGCCTTAGCAGAAATACTCATAGTCATGACGACTGTTTTTCAAATTCTACATGCAATCGACCGTGAACTCACGACTACGGCTTAGAGGTAAGAAACCCAAAACTGAATCGATCCCCTCTTACCTACGACATGATTTGGAGTTTGGCTTCACAGTCAAGCAAATAACTCACCTCTATTAAATGAGGCTAATGATTTTGGTTGACATCAGGTGACGTTATGTGAAACAAACGGGTGTGAAACACTTATGCGAAATACTGTTGTTGTCATCCTTACTCATCGCATATGACCGCCTGTTACGGATTCGGTGCAGCTCTGTCATTTCCCCCGTGGCGGACATATGGGCTCAGCGGTTCCAC
>NW_008757392.1:0-893 GCF_000715545.1 Opisthorchis viverrini | reverse complement strand
GTGCCAGCGTATCTGCTGCCTGTGGTTGGTTAAAGTCACTCTGCACGCAGCACGTTAACTGCCGTTTGCAGAACAAATCGATTTCTCCCACAACGGTATGTATGATGCCGCAGAACAGATAGCACTTTTAGCATTGAGACAGCCAGTGCGTATTTTTGGAGGGGCTTACGTATCGGCAGTCAAAATAGTGAACACGTACGGCAACGCAATCCATTGCGGCGAATCGTGTTTGTCTACAATGATTCCCGTAAGAATGTGGAGAATTACAATAACGGCTCCTGGTATCGCGATGATTAACGGATATCGTCCACTGTGCACATAGGTCCGCCTGAATTGGAATTGTGACACTACTCAATTTAACGTTGAATTAGACAGTAGTTGGATGATACACAGATCATGTGCCTTTAGGTTTTGGTCATTTTTATGTGGCTATTAATATTACTATTGATGTCATTACTATTTTTACTACGAGTTGCCCTACGGGATAAGCACCTCTGGCGAAGGCTGACAACTCTTAGATGGTGATGAACGTGGATAGCTTAAACTAGTGTTTGAATGGTATAAAAAATTCCGCGCCTTTGGAAGGCGTTTTGGTGCGTTCTCCCGTATTCCTCTCCGACTGGTCGAAGTCGTTTGCTGTGGTTACTCTGGTTTATTTAATCCTATGATATAGACTCATACATCAATTCAGCTCCTCAAGCTATTTTTCATCCATTGAGCTCTCACCTGGGGTCATACCGTCATGCTATTCTGTTGCCGAGCCGAAGGCTCTGTTTTCGCAAACTTCCGATGTCCTTCAAGAATACCGCAGGACTCCGTGATTTCTACATTATCTTATAAGATCGAAACAGATTCTTCTCGGTTAATTTGACATCATCTAAACGACCAATCAA
>NW_008757391.1:0-893 GCF_000715545.1 Opisthorchis viverrini | reverse complement strand
GCCATGGGACCCGGTACGGATATCGCGAGTTTTGGGTCCAGCGAGGAATGTTATTTGTTGACTTTCGTCAAGGTCGCTGCATTCTTAGCGCCTGCGTCCTTCAATGCCTTCGAAAGACACTCCAATTTCGCGTCGAGTATCCCGATCACAGCGGAGCACTGACAGTGGTCTTTCGGAATCTGCACTGGGGACTGGGTGCCGTTTCGGGGGACTCTTCTCTTCGCTGCGGTATTCATTGCACCCTTGACGTAGAGGCAGCTGGCACAGACAAACGGGCCAGGAGAGTTGGCTAGTCGGCTTATCTGGTCGTCCTGTAAACCCGTGCATTTGGAATGCACCAGGCCTTGCAGGTGTGGCATTGCATACCGCGTTTGACGTTCGACGGGTAGCCATTTCGCCCACATCTGTTGTGGTCTTTCAATGGCTGCAGAGGGCAATCGGTATAAATTGATGTCATATTTCGGACTAAATGTAAAATAGGAAGTGTGCGCAAAATATCAAGGGTTATCTCTCAAATGTTTTGTTATAGTAATAAAATTCAACAATTACTCGTGTGTACTCTGTGAATAGCTTGAAAAACGAAAAAGTTTTCCACGAATTTGCACGATGGATAAACGAAAGGTGTTTCGAACTTACCACGCAGACCACTAACGTGCGTTCGTGGAGTAGTGGTTGCATGCTTGCCTCGCATGTCAGATATCCGGGGTTCAAATCAAGGCACGGCCATCGGATGCGCACTGCTGATGAACTCTAGTAAGAGCGAAACTCGAGTCTTGTGCTTCTCTTTGGTGTGGGCTCACCTAATAATTACGCCAGAACAGCAGCACGGCCATTCATACGAGGGTGATGTTGCTATGCGCGAAAATACCCAACCCGCAAAAACCCTAAAATAT
>NW_008757390.1:0-893 GCF_000715545.1 Opisthorchis viverrini | reverse complement strand
GGAAGGTGTCAATTTACAGCCACTGTTTCCGGCTGTTTCGTCGTAATTCCAAATGTTTTGATGTAATGTGACTTTTCCAAACTTCCGAGGGGTACTCGTTTCTCTTACCGAACACCGCGGTCGGTCCAAGTGAGCGCGAATCACGTAAGGAGATCAGCCTGAGGTCCTTTGTTTGAAGTTCTGTGCCGCAGTCCTCATCCGGAAACAAGGCCTATATTCTACGACCCCGGCTCAGTTTGCATTCCAAAAGCGCCTGCACCTTCCTGTCTGTGTCCGCTCGTGAAACGGATACCTGGGTTTTCCTCCGAATAAGAACATTACTTCTGACGCCGCTGCTTAACCCACTGGTTCTGGTAAAGTGTAGTGGAAAAGTGCAATTTTATCAAGTTGGGTGAACCGTTTATGCAACACTAAGTATGCGTTCTTAACTGGCTCATTTTACCAGCCGGGAACATGTCTTTCGGTATTTCTGATCGTATTACGTGCTCCTCATTGAGGCGGTTTGCTCACAAGATTACCCTGCTGATAATAAAGTGAGAATTAGAATTCTATTTGAAATACTATCGTGCGATGCAGAACTTCAGTGGAATTTGTTATCCGGTCAGCGGACTAATGGGCCGGCATACGGTGAGCCCATTACTGAGAACAGTATACGGGAAGCGGGCTCACTTGCCATTTTGAAACAGAAGTACCTGCTAGGAGGTTGATCTGATACATATTTTAGTTCGGCAGCTGAATGGATGTCTATTCAGGTGGACAATTCCCCAAGGAGTCAGAATCATGCTTATTTGAAACATCTGCCTATGAGTTTGGAGAATGAAGCAAGGGATGTCGCCGTAAAAGACTACCAAAGTTTTCCTAAGTGCTGGGAACATCCACCGTCATGGGGAACC
>NW_008757389.1:0-893 GCF_000715545.1 Opisthorchis viverrini | reverse complement strand
TGCTACGCTTGTGCTCAAATTTCTCACCCTCGACTGCCAGAAATGCCACGAGCGCCATCAGTGTTGCTGTGTTAACTACACGCGCCATTGTTTCAAGCTTGCTTCATGGCCAACTGGGTGTAGCCGAAGCTATTTATACATTGTTGGTTGGGTGAAAACTAGTGTGGAACTAATGTTCTATCGCATTTCAATGTTTGGTCACACTTGCCAAAAATCAATTTCCCCAAGTCAGTCTCGCGTGTAAGGTGCTGGAACTATTTGCCCGCACGCAAAATAAACCCCGTGTCCACAATGCCGTTGTAAATCTATCAAGAGTGACTTGATCACATGGGGCTTCTGGCCACAAACCACCATGTCTTCATAAAATGTTCCTCTGTGTTATGTGTGGAGCATTTGCAAACTTCTCTCTACCGCGTCGCAGTCTGAATATTCATATCGTCGCAAAATGCAGCATTTATTCAGGTTGTTCTAACCAATTCTCGTATCAGGCGTCAGCTACTCCACACTGTTTGCAGTTTTCTCAAACGTCATCCACGAACATTACGTATTCTCAAAATATGAAATGGCCACTTCAACTTGGAATCACCAACGTACCATTTTCTTTGGTGTATTGTTTGGCCTTCCATTGTTTGGCCTAATTTGTACAGTTCTCACTGAGACCTTCGAGAAGCCCAAATTGACACGCATAGGAGTGTATGTGTCGGAAATCGTAGAGACAATGGAAACAGCCAGTGGTTTGTGTGAGCACTTCGCAACAGGCGTTTGAAGTTCATCCTCATCCAGACAACACATGCTACCGGACATCAGTCGACAGTTTTCATTGTAAGCTGTTCTCACGTGTGCGCATACATTTGGACATTTCAATAGGAATCCATGTAGTCGGTACTCAAACA
>NW_008757388.1:0-893 GCF_000715545.1 Opisthorchis viverrini | reverse complement strand
AGGAAAACTACTAAAAAAAACGAACAATTCACCTGTGGTTTGATTGAGTCTCGTGTTAGCACTATCACCACAAGAATTACTGATCAATAGCACTCAGCCAAACATCTATTTATCGATTAGGTTGTCGATTTATCCGCTTTCCTATTGCTTTCCATTCTAGTCAGGCGTCGACGTGTCTTTGTCCAAGGATAAAATGAAAAGTACAAATGAAGCGTGAATCAGCGTAACATTGCTACTAGCTTTTTTCCCACCTCCCTATTATGGCGATTTGATCTCCACTTGACAAAAACCTCTTTCTCATAAAGAAAATGTTTACAAAGTTCTTTTTTGTTGCGAATGGACAAAGACAGATATTTTTGGGCTAGAAATGTCTCTTTCATGAAGTCTCGGCTTCCATTTTCGAAAGTTTAATATCCCCTCTACTTAATTGGATCGTTTTGTAACAAAGGTACTTCGGTTGCCCGAGGTCACAAACCAGGTGTGGTGGAGAATTTATGAGTGTTCCAAAAGTTGTCCAAGTGGCCCGCAATGTTTTCAACGCCCAGAAGGTCACAAGGAAGCAAAATAGGTGAAGCGCAGTGAACAAATAACCATAGTATATTGCCATTTTAAGGTAAATTCGTATTGTCCTCTGCAATAAGATTGTGATGCGGGAAACTCTTCCCTTCAGGTGCATAGCATAGCCCTATTTATTGAAGCACAAATGCTGCCTTCCATCGAGAAAGGACGAACTAGGAAAGGTTGGTTCTAGAAGTACGCAATCCGACCTCAAAACGGTTGTCCGAAAGCATGATTGAAATACACTTGAAATGAACAGGAGTAAGACGTGATTCTGTACGTATCCGCTATGCACAACGGTGTTAGGAGTGACATATCTAAGTCGTACTACTAAG
>NW_008757387.1:0-893 GCF_000715545.1 Opisthorchis viverrini | reverse complement strand
ACTGATAGCTGTACTAAAACGCCCTACTGTCAGCATAAACTGGATGTCAGCCTAGCCTGCAACATTCACGCCGTACATTTGCCTCATCATTGATTCTTTACAGCGTTTCGAGGCTTCATTCAGGGAGCGATGACGCACAACCAAAATTGGGCTGATTTTGCGAAGTGACGAATACAAATGTTTGAGTCTCTTTCTTTTGTTTTACTGACAAACGGGATGATTCCATCCTATCGCTTGTCCCCAAGTCACAAACATTCTCCGCGAGGTTATTCCTCCTCCAGCTGGCGCTTCCCCATTAACACAGGTAAAACCGCCTGCACAGCGTTGAGTTCTTTTACCGGTGGGTGAAGCTAAAATCTTAAAGTCGTGCGTCACAAATAACATCCGTGAGAACTTGCTCAACCCTTACTCTAATTAATTATTTATTTGCTGTGCTTCCTCATCAGCCGCGCATGTTCAGCTTCATCGGATTTTCCTCATTCAATTGAGCCTTGTCGATGAATAAGCATTTTGGAATGTTTCACAAGGCCTGTCGCATGAAATAACTCGTTCATCCTTAACTTCAATCCATTTCTTTTTACATACTTGAACGTCTGAGCGTGTTGCATTTTTTGCGGGTCCTTTGTGAAGGTAACTTGTTTAGGTGAATGTTACTACAAAGGCGATAAAAAAATTGGGAAGCCGACTGATACTAGGGGAACCAGCTCCGAACGTGGCTTGACCACACGACTGCCAATAAATTGACTTTTTTATGGAGGCAGATTTTATTGGTTATTCTTCACTTGCACTCGACAGGTGAGTTCTATTTTTGGCACCACTTTTCTGTCTCCCTAGAACTTCCCACGTAGGCCTCATAAATAGCTAGTTTTCGGCTGCACATGACACGTCTGTAC
>NW_008757386.1:0-893 GCF_000715545.1 Opisthorchis viverrini | reverse complement strand
TGCACGATAAATACCTCATTTGCGACTGTGTAGTTATACGTAGTCGCTAGATGGCGCTTTAGGTACCACTGTTATGTCGACAAAACTTGCAGCGCGTGGATGCAGAAACCTTGTGAGTCCGTGGATATTGAACAACAAAACCGCTGCATCTTTGGCAAATACAGAGTGTAACCGATACAAATACTTAAAAACTATTGCAGTGCACACAAACTAACATAAGGTGACCTTTTCATTCAGTGAACTCCTCATATGAGGTCACAAAAATAAAAAAAAATCGAAGTGTTGTGGTGATATTCATGCCAAAGGACATTGCTCTGTTCGTTTAAAAACATCTGTGCCTTCTCTTCGAAGGCAATGTCGTCTGTGTGTCCCAGAACGATAGGGCTTTTGTGAACAACTATTTGAACAACAGGTTTTCCCAGACCTGACCTCATTCTCTCGTCGATTAAGAAATCGACTAGGAAATTGATTTGAGGACACCGTGTGACCGGCACAGCCAAATCAGTCGTTTGTCGTTATCTACACGTGCGAGTCTGGTCTAAGTTGATCATCCAGTTTAGTCTCGGATGCGCTGAATATGCTTACTTGGTCATTCAAATCTCTTGCAAATGCAGCGATCGATATCCAAAGTTTAGTCCATCCTAACAGGCCACTTAAGTCGTCACATAAGTTATCCCTGATGGTACCAGTGATACAGTCCGTTGCAGCATGTTAAACTCGACAACCAAAAAACGATCCATTTTCCGTTTGTGAGATTCCTTCGCAGACTTTGCTAGCCGAACCGCACAGACGATCATCAACCGGTATCCAGTCAAAGGCCCTTCTACCCATTGCCTTGGAATGATACCGACCTCTGTGCATCCCGCCGCAGCGGTCTCTGGATCGCCAGAGGT
>NW_008757385.1:0-893 GCF_000715545.1 Opisthorchis viverrini | reverse complement strand
ACACACACACACCAATCGCACTCAGCACGTGTGTTGTGAAATAAGCCAGACATATTTCGCAGTCCCTTTCAACTTTCACACGACACACCGAACAACTGGCAAACGTGTATAAACACATGTAAGGCCAAGTCATACTTCCCCATTACTCAGACCGAAGAAGGGGACGTGGTTGAGCTATCCCACCTTGAGCCATCAACTCCAAACACTGAATTACAAGACCATCACAGGGTGTCCGCTTTCGTTCGCGAATCCATCCTCCAACCTACGAATAAAGAGTCCGAACCGTGAGCCAACGGTTCTTCCCATTTATTCAGAAACCACCCGCAAAATACGTGCAAATCTGGACACTCCCGAGGGTAACATCGCATCTGGCAAAAACTTCCAATCAAACTGACCGCAAATTAACTAAACAAAACGCAAAGAAATCACACAACACAGCGATAACCAACAAAGCAGATAGAAAGCCAAAACCAACAAACTAGGGATAGACAACTTAACTTACCACTGAATAGTCAACACAAAACGCATTAGGTCTCCTTGCGTCCAACCTGATTGCACCCACTAGACACGAACACCTGAAGGAAAAAGATAACAAAACACATAAACCAGGAAAACACACACAATTCAGTCCAAAGCGTCACATCCCAGAAACAAATCAGTCGGGGAAAGAATTAGCATCACAATAAACACAACGGTTAACTCACCACAAACTAGACCAACACACATCCGCTCCGACGCTTCAGCTGAAACAGACTCTGAAACAAACGACCCAGTCATCGGTTAGTTCGGAGACACTCGTTCGGACTCGGACAAAGAAACACATGCAACAGGCGGTCAACATTGCACGGAAACCACAGCGGAGAAACAAACGGACAACACCGATGAAAAAAAAA
>NW_008757384.1:0-893 GCF_000715545.1 Opisthorchis viverrini | reverse complement strand
TGTATTGCATTAGAAAATTATCAGTTCCAGTCTTATCTCTTATTTCAGTCTTATTTCACAGCAGACTAAGAGAGAACCAATTATTGGAAGGCTTAAGTGCTCGAAAAAGTCTCTCAGTAAGCTCGTTCGCCTGCGGATGTGATGAAGCAGCATACATGCAGAATTTGAGAACCACTTAACCATTCTTTGTTGGATGTTGCAGTGAAGCGCGCCCATTTGTCAGTGACCCCACGGTTGGTACATATTCATGCCTGAATACCTTCCTCAATGCTTGCTGTGTGAATTCGATACTTGGAGATGCAGTTAGAAAAACTTCAGGCCAACGTGAATATGCGTCAATAACAATTAAAACGTAGTAT
The DNA here is from genome assembly GCF_000715545.1 of Opisthorchis viverrini. Lineage (NCBI taxonomy): Eukaryota > Metazoa > Platyhelminthes > Trematoda > Opisthorchiida > Opisthorchiidae > Opisthorchis > Opisthorchis viverrini. Next base: position 534 of record NW_008757384.1, on the reverse strand, counting down.
CTACCGAGAAAAGGACCACAGTAGTCGGCATGGACTCGTTGAAATGCTTTATAATTAACTGGCCACGGATACCACTGTGAAGACTTGTTGTGAATCTTATACACACATTTCACACTATTCATTTCATTCATTTCACACGATTATCAGCATCCAGTTTTGGCCACCAGCATGACAATCGTGCAAGGGATTTCATTTTGTCAACACCCAGATGACCAAAGGGCAGGCCTGCAGTAACAGCCGCTCGCTGAGTCGGTGGAATGAAAACTCTCTCCTCAAAACACGGACAAGTTTTCGCAGCGACAGTAGAAGGCAGGAAATTGGCGTCGTTCTTGCTGCGTCCAGCCACGTCGCAGTGTTGAAAAAGCGGGAGCAAAATATCTCTAAGTATCAGCAACAAGCGCATCCCGCTTACTGGTAATGGTTGAATCGACAAACAATCTGAATTGCTTGAATCAGAATCGCATGGTGGAATTCTTGGCAAGAAATCGGCATGGGGAATCATTTTGCACTACGATGAGCAATTGCATGGGTGTA
>NW_008757383.1:0-893 GCF_000715545.1 Opisthorchis viverrini | reverse complement strand
TATTATTATTATTATTATTATTATTGCCACCACCCGGAAACAAATTTTCGGCGTCCTCAGAGGCGGAAGTTTTGTGTGCCTTAACTCAAGGTAGTCTGGTTCCGTCACGCCTGAGAGTTATTCCTGTCAAGCTTGGCAGTCTTGCGGGAAAGGTGACAACGTGTGCATTTTAAGATGCTGGGTCCGACAGAACGCTAGCAAAGCGGGACCCTTTGGTGAAAAATGGGGTCAGGCTGTTACCCACGTCTGTGGCCATTGATACACTGGGTGGTTCCATGGGATGCACATCGGAAGCTAATGACATCAGGTTTTTATCAATGGATGAAAACCAGTCGATAGATATTGACAGGGCGTTCGTCGTTGACAGCTTACCCATGCGAGCTGTCCCATCTATCAAAGAAGCGGCTTGCAAGTGGCCTCACCTTAGGGAAGTTGCCTTCGACGAACTGACTAAAGACGATGTAGGAATCCCTATTGGGCGTAACGTATCCGAAGCGCACTGGGTCTTCGACGGGCGCCTGGGGCGGGGGTCACAAGCAGCCGTTTGCTGTGAAAACCTTACTCCGTTGGATGCTTCTTGGTCCGATGAAAAACGGGACGAAACAGAAGGTCGTCAGTCACTGTAAAACCGGGTGCAGTCAGGGCATCCAGGGGCATTTGCAGCGACTGTACAACTCGGAATTCGCAGAATTCGCAGCATCGAACACTAGTCTTTCTTTAGAGGATCAACGAGCACTGTTGCTAGCAGACTGGTGCGGTGCGAGTAAGTGGACACTATCAGCTACCGCCCTCATGGATGGATAACGCACTTGCCCCACCCGATAACCTCCAGTTGGTTCGGAAACGTCCAGAAAACCTGAAAAGTAGACTGTGCAAGGATCGTCTTTTACACG
>NW_008757382.1:0-894 GCF_000715545.1 Opisthorchis viverrini | reverse complement strand
TCGAAGCGCCAGTAGATGGAGACTTATCGGTGGGACTTGTTCTGGTAACAGGATAAACCTCCACTTGTATTTTCCCGGTATCATCAGTCCGCATTGTAAATCTTCGTCGGCGCAGCTTTCGACGAATGGCTCGAACAGGTTGCTTCTCTCCAGCTTCATCATCTGCAGACTCCACTTGAGTTAAGTCTGTGTCCTCATCGGGGTCCGTGGAGTCAATGTGCACAAGCTGTTGACCTGCATCGCTGGCTATGTTCGATGTTCGCATGACCAATAGGGAAGTCATTCGGAACAAGCAGGCCTGAACAGCACCGAACATGTTACTTTCATCGAAATGAGACTTCCTTAAACTTTCAGATTCAACCGATCTGACAGCTAACACCAATGTTTGAATATCAGTCTCTGCTTCGGTAGTTCTGACTGAACGGGATGCTGAAATAGATGAAAATGGATGGAAGACAATGAATTAAGGCGTAAAAATGCTTAAGTGTGGGATACATCTAGCAAGTAACGTGAAATATCAAATAATATATCCTGCCTATGGCCAAAGCCAAGAAAGTTGGACAGACCTCTAAAAACCGTATCACTAGCAGACAAAGAAAAATACAATAAAGGCTGTGACACTGTCGCTTAAGTAGGGTCCGTTCAAAAAAATCGACCTTGAAGGCTCTCCATCGTTGCAGTAGCGAATCAAAACGGTGCTGAAATGAACTAAGGGACATAGGAACCACGAAAGTGTCTCCTATGTAACTTCAAAGATCTATATGAAAGTATGAATATGCTTTTTCTACAGTTTGTCACATTGAAGAGCATCTTTGTTATAAGCTATCTGGGGGAAGTGGGGTGTTCTCCAACGGCATGAAGGGACTGACGGATGACACCAGTGCTCTGGTGTGA
>NW_008757381.1:0-894 GCF_000715545.1 Opisthorchis viverrini | reverse complement strand
TTCGGTCGCAGTTGCGTGTGACTGCAGGCCTTGCAGAATGGTAAGTTCGTTTAACAGCTGACGGCAAACGCTCCTCTGCCGACGCATCAATATCCTTTCCCTGAAATTTGAATTCAACAAAACTGCATTCCAGACCAAGCGGATCCATACCTTCTTTAGTGAAAGCAATCTTTATACGTCTACAAATTCAGGTGATAACCCGTTTGAGTGAACTATCCCCTCCAGATATTTCAGTTCGGTGCCGGTGATAATTTCCACGCAAATTCTTATCGCTCTATCCTGTGATGTCCTAACTAAACCTCCTTTATAGCAAAAAACTGAATGAATGGAGGTGGTGACCAGTTCATGAGTGCTTTTGCCATCTCTTTTGGTCAGCTGGATATCATGAAAAGCAATTGTGCAATTAATCCCTTTGCTCGACTATCGGCTAGATATTTCGGTTCACAGTCCTCAGTGGCAGCAACATCTCTGTTGTTTCTTTCATCCACGTATGTTTTATACTACTCAGTAAATATACCGGCTAGGATAACCTGTTTTACCACGGAACTTGGAACTTGAAACAGGTACTCTCTGTGCGAAACAAGAGTAACCGTTTTTCAGTTCGACTGATGTTATTTCAAGATGAACGTCGTCGGTTTGGACAGAATAAAAAACATGACTTTTACGGTTTCCTGTAGAGGCACACGAATTGAGCAGAGAGGTGGTGCCTAGAGTTATGAGACCACCGCACAGAATGTGTCAGTGATGACTTTTGAATAAACGGATCAAATCAGAACTAGTCAAGTATTAACGCAACAGTTGCGTGCTGTGGGTGAGTGCAGATATTCCTTCTGACTGTTGCACACATTCACTGTACACAAAAGAAGACAGAAACTAATACGAATACGGCCCACA
>NW_008757380.1:0-894 GCF_000715545.1 Opisthorchis viverrini | reverse complement strand
TAGTGGCGGGGCTCATCTGGAAAAGATCCCACAAATGGCTTGATAGAATGGAATTAAAGATGTAATAAACACTCCGAGTGCTGTTGGTGCTATTTCAGCATATGATCCTGTTGACCTCCTCTGACCGCAGAAAAATATGGTGGTTGACCGATATTAACAGAATTCATGCCAAGATTTCCTACTTAGACTGTCTGACTGCGTCTCAGAGGTGTAAGTACCTTGGATGTCTGCGGTAAGCTAGCGTTAGGTCTCTCTCCAAGCCCCATTTTTCATCCCATCGTAAGGTGTTATTCACACAAATTGACATGGTTCTCCTGCTGTCATCGACAGTGAGAAATATCATGATCATGATTGTGATGAGTGAATTTCACATCAGAAACTCGACCTAGTTCCCATCAGTAGTCAATCGACAATCCATGGGAAGGGACATGGGCGACTCTACTTCCTGACCCTAATCACCAAGGCAACGTTATCGTCGTTAAGGTAACAATAATGATGTTGTTGTGAGCTTCTGCAATTGTGGAGACATTTTCGTAAACACAAGACTAATTGTGAAGCCTCATTTCTACCATTAAGTTGTCTCGAGATGGATGTTGGCAGGTTAGATAGACAAAGAATAGGTTTTCAGTGCTTCTCACAACTGGCCAAACAGAGTACAAAATAGCAATTTGAATAGATCAAATAGTGAGGACTTGTTAGCCATGCAGATCGAATGACTCAAAAGCACTTCAGAACGATTCAAATTCGCCCCATATGAGGTCGTTCAGACCAAATCAAACGTACTGTTTGTGCTCGGTGACAAGTTCTCTTCTGCCGGAAGGCAACAGTATCAGCAATCCCAAGACCAGAATAGTCTCGGATATTCATCTGAGGTGGAAGATCCATGAAGGTCCC
>NW_008757379.1:0-894 GCF_000715545.1 Opisthorchis viverrini | reverse complement strand
TTTTTTTTTCGATTTAGTATTGCAAGTTAGGTCACTTGCTTGTATTAAGGGGACAGGTTTGTAATATTGGTGGGTCTGTTTTCGTGGTGTTTAATACTGCAAACCCGGATCGTGAATATTCAGAAGTTACCCAGAGGCATAATAAAACCCAGACTTAAACGAACCTCTTAGCCAATGTGGTAATGATTCAACACTGTTCACAGAAGAGAAGCCCATATGAAAAGCCGAAAATGACAGTAAAAACATCACTTCAACCGTCGCTCTGCAACAGAATTGGAACCTATTCTATCATTTAGCCACAAAGGCTGGATAAGTGTGTTTCGATGACACTGTGTGAACAGAAATAGCTGAAGAATGTCGATCGAGTTTATTTGGTGCAACTTGCCGATAGCCACCGAGACAGTGATAACGGGGGGCGAACCTAATTCAATTGGTCCCAAACGTCATCTCTTTTGAAGGAATTTTTATCGGTTGAAACGTCTTCTAGAATTCCTTCTACGCCTGTTCAATCCAGGGTGGTTGTTCTTAATTTTGTTGCTGTTCCAACCTCATTTCTACCTTATCTCTAGAATGCGTGCCATTTTTGACCAACCTTCATAGCTGTTTTCGATTTCTTAAGTCCGTTTGGTGCTACCTATGTTAGTTTTACAGTCCGCCAGTTGTCTGAATAGTCCACAAAGCATTGGCCTGTGTACCTGATTATGAGGGTTTATGGTGGTATCTAGAATGCTATTTCGATTTTTTCCATTCGACATGCTACATGCATCCACTTGTGAAGCTGCATCTCCAGTACAACCCAACTAGTCTAGAACAATTAGTCTACTTAATCTTGCGACCTTTGTTTCCATTGTCATTCCCCCCTTTTGTCTGAGAACGATTTGCCCAAAAGAAGCC
>NW_008757378.1:0-894 GCF_000715545.1 Opisthorchis viverrini | reverse complement strand
GCTGAAGATTACAAACTCCACCGTCCCTGTGTGAAAGTGTAACTGATGCATGCCTGTTTCGTCTTTTCCCATTGAAAGCTAATAGTAAAGATCTGCTTTGTAAAGATCCTTTATTTTAAGGAGATTCCACCAGCCGCACCATTACTCGGACAGCCAGAGAAAGACTAATGTTGAACATCTCTGAAGTTGTGATATATAGGGTGTCGACAAAAGCCGCAATCCTCTTGCGGGAAAGGTGCAAGATGAGCATCTCTTTCGTGTGCAAATGAGGTGGAAACCAACTAGAATGAACAAAAATTCCAAAAATCCCTGTTCTTATCCACTATAAACCAAACTACGTGTTGGAGGATGCAAAAGAGAGTTTACATTAGAGGTAGTTCGCTTGGTTACTCAGTCATTTATTCGCGATCAACAATCTCGTTACTCCCGTGTTTGTCCTAGGACACTCGGGAACACAGATCTTTCTATCATTCAAAGTCCATACTTTCTGGAACTGGATACGAATTGCTCGTCGCCGTTCACTTACTCCGCTTTATCCACTATGCTTCGTAGCTTTGACGAAACCCCACTTTTCAAGGTAACCTCATACCATAGTATTTGGGATATCATCCCGGAGCTGCTTGACACAGAAGGTACGTCGAACACAGTTCAGTTCAGGTTTTCCAACGTGCAACTTTTTTGTGTCGTGCAGTGTTCCATCAAACAAAATAATCTTGACCATAATTTGCTGTACCCCTGTCAAGCTCAATTGCATATCCTGAATGATACCCTCTCCAAGGGCTACACTACGAAAGTCCTTCTCTAAGCTGTACCCTTCCATTGATTCAATGGCATACCGCCGCTGTTAGCATCCAGGTCGGTTTTCGGATAGCTGTCTGCTATTGCAACCCTATC
>NW_008757377.1:0-894 GCF_000715545.1 Opisthorchis viverrini | reverse complement strand
CTCCAACCTATTTACCATCTAAGAGGTATCAATCATTCTATGTGAACTATTTCCTAAACGTTACATGCGTACGAGTGACCATAATTAATTAGATATTTTGCACAATGAATCTGGGTGCTTTCGAATAAATCGGGCGTTTTATATGTGGTTCTTATGGCAACTGACAAACGCATTCCGAACTGAAAATCAATAAAATATTCCATTATTGTTCTTAAAATCAAGAAACTCTCAATGATTTGTCAGTTAGACAGATTTTAAACTTCACTGGAGTAGCAATAACGATCTGCCGGGTTGAGACATGGTTAAATTTCTATTCACCATTTATTGTATTTCTACCAAAAATTGCATGATTATTAAATATTTTCTATCATTGTTTGATGCCTTTGATCGCGTTGATTAGCACCTTGTGGGATTATATGGCTACGAGCTTGAAAATATAAGGGTTACAACGAATTGAACATCACGCATTTACTTATATTTTAATGTACTCAATGCGGCAGCTGAATTCGTTTAGATTTGTTCCCGCCTGAGATCAAAAATATGTGGTTGGATTTTCGGTCATTATTTCGTCGGTGTATGAGAGTTGTGGGAAGAAATTAGGCGGAATATCAATGACGCCTTCCGGAAAACTGCTTGCGAAAACACCACTGGGTGGACGAAATTTAACTCGGTTTGTATGACAACACAAGAAGCGTAGACACCAAATACTTTGAGCTTCGATTAAGTGTTCGGGATGTATGGCGAAATAGGTCTGCGATTTCGTGCTTCAATTTATCGCCGTATATACCTTATGGCGAGAAACAGGGAAGTACCACGCTATTATTCTTGTTCAACGAATTCCTAACGTACGTTTTGCGTCCGCAACATAGAACATCATATAATCAGTTGCCACAA
>NW_008757376.1:0-894 GCF_000715545.1 Opisthorchis viverrini | reverse complement strand
TGGGGTTGCTGAATTCATATTCACCCACACTCACTTTCGGGTATCCAGTAAAGAATTCCAGGTGGCGATCCTGCGCGCCGATTAAACGTCCTGCATTTTCGCCTCTTCTTCCGTATCATTCTCCGTCCTCATTATGTAAATCTAATGTCTTAGAGCATAGGCATCTTTCAGACGAGGGAAAGGTAGACAGAAATGCAGGACAGAAAATAGAATCACCTGGTGAACGGTGACGGGCCATTTTAAGCCCGCAGATAAATGAACATGTTTCCGCAATTTGTTGTCCTGTTCGAATTTTATGCGAGACAACATTTTCTCTCGCCTGATGTTCTCTAACAAACTAGAAATTTTATACCTGCAAATTCAACCTAGCTATTCATCAGCTCCATACCGAAGAAGCCAGTTTAACCGGTCGACGCACAACTGTTCGTCACATTTATTGTCGTTCAAAGGGAATGGTTGTTGAATTAACTCTAAAATAACGCATGTCACCTGATAATATCCTGGTCAGTCTACAACGCAACGTGTGAATATGAGGGAAATGTAGAGGAAGAGCGAAATGGGCATTTATGGAACACCACCGACAACATCGAAATGTTTCATTATCAGATAAAAAGAACTCATTTTCCTGTAGGTCATGTGTGGGGAAATTTCTACAAAACGGCCGGTTTGGACAAATACTCAAAATTGGACACGTTTGCCTGACGTAAATGTGGCGTTGACATTCTGAACATTTTATCGAGAATCTCTACTTAACCTACAAGGCGTCGGTGGCCATACTATTGCGGATTATTTCGTTGCAGGTTGGTGTTCCCACCTTCCGGAAATATCATTGACTGTCCGGAGGCGAGGGAGCTACCCGCGGTGTGCAGAAGCTGCCATCCCCATACAAATTCA
>NW_008757375.1:0-894 GCF_000715545.1 Opisthorchis viverrini | reverse complement strand
TTTCGGAAAAAATAATGCCGCAAATACCCTGAAACTCGACAATGATTGTTAGGTTGAAACATCTTCATCCTGCGTACATTCAGATAATGCACTACTTATTCTTCAGTGATAAATTAGTTGTTCGTTAGCTGGAATCAAATCCCATAGAAAATTGCCACACGGCAATGGAAAATTCAAGTGCGCTATGGATAGCACCCATGGAAGATTCTCAAGCCGAATTACGTGCTGGATAAAATTTTGCGGTCACCTTTGCTATTTGCTTGTTACTTGCAACTATGTTGATAACGTTCTGCTTACAAACACCCTATTCATGTCTGAGTATATATGTTTTACTTGGAGCTGGTGATTTGTAGCAGCCAGTTTTCGGAAATATTATGCTTCGCAGGAGGTATAAATTGAAATGGGTTTATCCCCAATTTCACGGATTCCACAAAGGTTCGAGTGAGTTTTGTGTTTCCAGGTTGCCATTTCCCGTCATTTTGAATGCATTTACTGATGAACCTCTGAATCGCACATTATTAACATTAGCGGTACCTAGGTCCGTAGGCCAAAACGCATTGAATAAACCCGAAATATCAGAGCCTACCTGAATTGAACGGAAAACGCAAAGTTGAACATATTTAGACAACTGACCAACAATAACCGTTGCCAGATGGGTAAATTCACGATTGGCCGCTAAATAAAAATACATAACGCATGTTGGGAATACAGGTATCCGAAAAGATATACGCTCAGGCTTAAGTGTAAGCATTTTCGTCCAGGTGATGATATATAGTACATAAGGAAAGAAAAGCTAGAATTCCATCCTTAGCAACGTGTTTTCAAAATTTTCTCATTAATGACTAAGTGATTTTGTCATATTTTGAGCAAGCAACACTGAACTCAGCGAAAAAA
>NW_008757374.1:0-894 GCF_000715545.1 Opisthorchis viverrini | reverse complement strand
ATTTCTCGAAAATATTCTAAGGTCTTGTAGACTAGGTTATTTTGAACTGTATTAGAAAGCCCCGTTGGAAGTCATTTCTAATGTCCACCTTATGTTTCTTGGAGGGATTCGAATCCAAAAACTTTGTAATAATACGTGGGTACCAGATAAACCCCCAACGATCTGGTTCAAATCATATAACCCCGTATTAAGATGCTCCTTGTGCTGAGGATTCGCGCGGGAAGCTCATATTATTTTCGATAAACTATTTGAGAACTTTTTTATAATGATGTTTATTGCTTTTTAACTCATTTCAGTTCCACCCAGTCAATGAAATCGTGTTGTTTGGTTTAGTTTTTGAATATACACCTCCGAAAACAACAGTACTTAAAGTTTTGTTGACGTGGTTTGGTTCCAGACTAAAAAGCACCTTCCCAAAGAAAAGCCTTACTTAATCGACGTAGGTTCGTCATGAGTATATAGAGTTGAGGCAAAAGGGCTCCCGGTTTCGAGGATAGACGCGCTGAAAAAGCTGATGTATAAACTTTTCGTAGTCAAAATGTTTTCAGTAAACTTTCTAGTCTTACACTTTGCTTAACACTCTGAATGGGTAAGAAATGTTCAGTCACATTCTCGTAAAACGAATGGTTTTCTGAAGAGATCCAATTTTTTAGGCCCCAATAGAGAATACTTTCCGCAACACAGAGTCGCGTGTTGGTTAACTGTTAGAAGCAGACTAGGAAAAGGAACTCAAAGCGTGCTGTCTAAAGAAGGCTTTTGGTCATTTGTCTTCCGGTCAATGCAGTTACAAGATCACAGCATGCCAAAGACAAAATGGGATAGGCTATCAGTCTCTATATAACGATCAGTCTAAAAAATCAATGGCAAGATTGAACGGTCAGTAGGCATCACGTG
>NW_008757373.1:0-894 GCF_000715545.1 Opisthorchis viverrini | reverse complement strand
TGGACATCCTTGTTATCCAGTTCCCAATCAGGACGAGTGACGGGTGTGATCAGACAAGCACCAGACTTGGCTGTCACGGGGGTTCCTGTAAGGATGTGATACTCGAGCAGTTCCCTGAAAGGTGAGATGGAGGAATGGGCCAGATAAAACGAAATCCATATGACGAAGACGAACAAGGTGAATGAAAGTCGAGCTTTTGAAAGACTGACTGATAGGTTGGAGAGACTGCACAATGAGGTTCTGAGTCGAAGATTCTATCCAATAATTTACGAATTCCCTTTTTAGGTAATTTATTACCTACGCACCGAAAATGATGCCCGGATTGAACGACATAATTGCTCGAAAGCGTTATCTGACGGATAGTCCTAAGGCAGGTGGCAGGCAAGCTGAGTTCTCGGAATTCGGATCGAGTGCAACGAGATCGCCATGGCGACCGAACGGCGTTGATTGAGACAACTAACCACCTGTAAAGGCTTCGTTAGTGAATAGTTAAGCCAAACTACCAGCACCACCAGCATCTCGTAGCGTGGTCTCACACGTCAGGTGCAAGGACGCAGAAATGTTAGTGTACGCGGTGCCACTTATCAAATCCACTCCAATAAGAGTTTAGTGTTGATGCTGTCTGAGAGTTATCGCTTCTGGGAGTGAGTCATTTCGGAGATTTCCAGTACCAAACCAGCTGAAACTGCTTCAGGTTTGCAACAGTAGGGTTCGGTGTAGAAAAATGGGTGGCGAAAGTGGTTGGGTTCAAATATAGCAATGAGGAAATCCGCAAAAAACGTAGTCCTTAGGAAAAAAGTGAGGTTGAAATGCGGCAAGACACAAATCAAACTCGAATTGAAGCTGAGGGAACGAAATGTGAATCATTCAGGGGCGCGTAGACACACACACACA
>NW_008757372.1:0-894 GCF_000715545.1 Opisthorchis viverrini | reverse complement strand
TTTTTGCTCTAACAGTTACACGGTCCACCAACTAAGCATGATGGTGAAGAATTATTCATCAGTGAAATTCAACCAACAATGCTTGACTGCCAGCATGGCCTGTCTTATTCGGATGTCTGCGGTGTGTCCCAAGGAGTCTGGTGCGTCACCACATAGGATGAACGGCGCCGCAGATGGTAAAAACGGTGATGGCTTCAGCTTGCAGCGAAGACAACTTTTTCCTGGAGGAGGGACCAATAAACGCGTGGAACATCCATCGACAGTGTTTCAAATGCGAATCAGAGAGCCCGGCTTTACGCTATCAGCGACATTGACCGATTGCTACGGAGCGCTAGCTCGGCGCTTTCCTCAATGTCCCTTTCTTAATTCATGAAGTTCACTGTTTATTCTCCAAAAGTAATTTTCACTGGTCGTTTATGTTTAACCGATATTTCGTCCTGTAAGTGGATATAATCTATGCTGAGTGAGGTGAAGACCACATTTTTCGGCCACCTAGCCTAGCAAATTCTCTCCAACTGTATGCGTACTATCCAAAAACAAAAGGCGTGTGGCCTTGAACTTCCGTCACGTGACCAGGCATCCTGCTAGACCGAACGTAAGTGTAGTCCTCTGCATTCCACTTTCGAATGTGTGCACTATATAAAAATGGGTCCTGTTGGGAAACAGTTCACCGGTTGCCTTAACTAAGAGTGCTAAAATAACGCACTGAACTGGCTACAAGCCCCCCTAGACTTGAATGGCGATAAAGAGAGATGTTCCTGAATGGCATATATTTTCATACCTCAGGAAAATTGCACCGAACGGAATGTCTTTCAAGGACAAATCTCCAATTGCTGGTTGTTCCAGAATGTCCCACCTAACAGGACAATATTCTAGAATCACCAATAGTACACA
>NW_008757371.1:0-894 GCF_000715545.1 Opisthorchis viverrini | reverse complement strand
GCTAGCCTCCTGCTAGTTCAGTTTTTTCCCTAGTCGACGGTTCAAACGCGCACAACTGCGTGAGTTCAGTCCATCTATGAAATGCTCAGTCATGTGACCATAATCGATTTGGTTAGTCCGTGTCCCCAGAAGAAAAAAAGATGTTTGCTTTCATTTAGCCTTGTGAAACACCGCTACATGTCACGAATGAGCTCAAACAAAACTTTAACTGATGTCAACTTACAGGTCACGTGCAATAAAAACCAGGAAGAATGCCTTCATTTGTACCCTAGACCTCACAATTTTGTACTATACCGGGTAAATAAATTTTCCCACGAATGTCCGAAAAGACCTGACCATTCCAATCAGTTTCACTTTTTGCCTGAAGGTTCATTTTGGTTAGGATCGTTCTCAGTCGCCCTCTGTCAGAAATACGCTCATTTGCAAACTAGTTTCGTTTTGCGAGAGACTCACCTGGAACCCTGCTGAATCTCTCGTTTGTGATTAAAAAAATGCTAGAAATATACGTCACAAATTAAGTAGGTTCACACTGGGGACCTACGAAGTTGTCACATTCGCTTCCGAGAACTCGCTTCCATTCTCGTGAACCTTTTAACGAATTAATCGGTAAGTACAACAGCAAGATGCAAAAACCGACTTGGTTTTAGGTCACGATCAGTTGCCTGTTTTCCCAACTTTCAACACTCGTTTAATAACAAATAGTTTGCTATTTTTGGATAACTGGTATTCGTCTGTGGCAAACTTAGGACAACTAGGGGGCAGAGGCGTTACGCCGGTAAAACCTACATACAGTGTCAAAATCGGAGGGGCCCGTCGATAACTGCCCACCGAGCACAAGCGTGCAATTTCTCACCGTTGTTGAAAGACAAGTTCCATGGGAACACTGGACACCGA
>NW_008757370.1:0-894 GCF_000715545.1 Opisthorchis viverrini | reverse complement strand
CGTACTAATTAACACTTAAACGTTGAAGAAAAGAGGTCAGTGTCAACCACTACATAATCGCGGGTCTAATCCGGTTTGAAACTCTTGCCAGCCGGTTGGGCTTGAATGTTCTTACGAACCGAGCTCGTCCACAGAGGATGGATATCACTTCAGCGGTGGCAAGAAGTCGAGTTTGCGTAAACTGCCGCACCATTTCAAATGCTTCGGTAAGAATGACAGGGTTAGTCGAATCAACCTAATAGACAGCATCTGAACTGGTTTTCTAATTTCTTAGGTTGGTCAAACTGGGCGGTTTTAACGGATTCTTGCTGTACGATCAATATACGGTACCTTGCACAGACAACCTCTCTTCTACCTTAATCCTCAAGATGGGTTTTGAACGACAGATTACCAGTAAATTTGCTTATGCATAAGCCACACAGACACAATGAACTGGACAAAATACGTTTGTAAAAGATCTGGGATGAAGATGAAAGAATAAAACGGAAAACCAGCTACCCAACTACAGTCTCTCTTTGGCGAGCCATTGAAAGCTTTTTATAGGTATGGCATGAACGCTGGAGGGGGTGCATGCGTGAACAATAGCGAAGGCTATCTATCCGAATGAGGAGTATCTTGAACACGGAAAGGTTAGTTGGGTCCCTCTTGAACGGATAATTCTTCTTGCGTGTGGTTGGTCCGATCAACCACTACAACTCACCGTAATCAACCAAGGAAGCTTCGGTTGGAGCCAGCAGGTTCATAAAATCTTTGCGTGTACGAGGCAACGAAGGTAAGGTATCCGACACATGGCACCGGGGGATTCAGGAAAAGCCAACCCAGGTAACACAAATACCAACAACTTGTCACGATGATTGATGACTTATGGTGTGTAACGTCTTAGGGACTCATCGA
>NW_008757369.1:0-895 GCF_000715545.1 Opisthorchis viverrini | reverse complement strand
CCGTGTCCGCCATCTTTCCACATCATATCAACGCTGGCTTGTCTCAACTTTTAGGTAAACGGACTAGTTGTGCAGACTCCGTTACATGTGGCGGCTTGTAAATCGCAAGGAAATTGCCAGGATGACACCTGTGACACAGAGTATCGAGTGAGGGTTAGACGACTGCACGTAATATTTAAACTATGGCTTTAGGACGCTGAAGAAATTGATAACTACGTCGCAGTATCGACTACTGACACATTCCTGGACAAAAAATGCTTGCATCCTATGATTAGCTGCAGACGCGGATCGTACAGTGGGATCAATCCTCTTATCCAACAAATGTCCAGGGGTTTCTTCGGGACGATTCGGCGAAGCAAGCTAACCGAATGTTGAATGAAATGATCCGGTGTAACTGGTGGACGGGAGTGAACAATCTCGTTACCTTACGCACCTGACGTCTCCTTATCCTCCACCCAGCAGCACTCCAGCCTCACTGTGTGAACGGAACAGTTTGCAAGCATCACACCAGCGTCTCGAGCCGTTCAGACAAAAGCCTGTCATCAAAATAATCTAGGAATCCAAAGTTTCAGGGCAAGCTACACCGAGAGTTTCCGTTTGTGGCCTGGCTATATGATACTGAACGACCTAATTATAGAAATTCCACCATAGATTAGATGCATGTTTTGTAAAACCGTAGGCGCTTAACCCGTGAATTTTTGTTGGTGAAGAACAATTTGAGTCCCCGTTAAAAATAGATAACAGGATCTGCAAGCTTCTGCTTCGCAGCTATGGATCTTAGTTCAAGTCCGAGAGAGGTTATGGTGTCTTAAAATCCCTTGGTTAATTCGTGATGCAGATGCTTTTAAGACCGGAAGCTGTGTTTTATGACTCCAAACTTTACGTTTGCTTAAAA
>NW_008757368.1:0-895 GCF_000715545.1 Opisthorchis viverrini | reverse complement strand
AAATTGATTGGACGATAAATACTAGCATGACACTGGTCTGTCTGCTTCCGTGAATTACTGTGCTATCCCATCGTGAAGCTGTCGGAGATCATCGTGGTGCGATAGTTTGCCTACTTTAACCACCCAATAAAACGTATTGGAGAAAGCTCATGCTGGATCCACGGAGTATTCATGACAGATGGTTCAACGGATGGAGTCAAGATGAAAAGTAACCTTCATTTTGTGTTTGGAACAAGTGTAGCCATTTGTTCCTTAACATGTGGGTTACTTGAAACGTATCAAGCCAATCCCCACTGCGAGGCAGCGGAGATTTTGGGCAAATACTGTGTCTAGGGATCACAACTGTTCAGCTATCTAGGTGTGAACACTTCAGCAGTATCTTAGCCCAAAAACAACCATAAAGTTGACATAAATTGACATAAATCTGACCATAAATTTGGCTGCTACATCGGTTGTCCACTAGTGGCATCCGCTGGGTCACACTATTCGTCGACACAGCAGGGAAGACAGGTGAAAATATACTGATGCTGACTTTCCCCGTCGTCATTGATTGTTATCTATTAGGTCTCTTCCTCACCTAATGACAATCACTTCTGTGACGAGAAGGTCACTCAGGCACGTTCAGGACTGCTGTCGCGCGCACTTAGATACTCTGTCGGTTGATGTCTGCTGCAACTCTGAGACTAGAAAACAAAATCCGAGTGCAGTTGTTGAGCCTACGGCAAAACGTAAATATAGACGCCACAGAATTTAAAATTCAAGTGATTCTGAAGCCTTTTCGGCGGGCTTTACCGGTGCCGGTATAGTCTACATTTTTTGGGTCTGGACTTCATTTCTTGACTGGATACCTGTAAACAGGCATCTTGATGATGTCTGGTTTCCTACTTTGATAAAC
>NW_008757367.1:0-895 GCF_000715545.1 Opisthorchis viverrini | reverse complement strand
CTAAATCAGTATTCGAATGACAGCCAAAATTCCCCTCCGGACGAATTTGTCTTTATTAACTCTGACCAGCATCACCGATAGACGAGCATCGGTTATGTCGAGGTGTTAGAGCTAGAACGTGGAACAGTCAGATACCATCCGCGCGCTCGTGGCAGCCAAACGTAACCCTGCAACAGGTCAAAAGTACCTACTACAGAAGACTACCGACGCCCTCCTCGCTGACAGGTGTTCAAACCAAGCTCTCACAAACGAGAGCCAAATACTTGCATATCCCTGAAGATCGGTCGGTCTCAGTGGGTCACTAATGGTTCACACTTAGTAATAAGAATAATACTAATAATAAAAGTAATCAGCACAGCACAACATCGCTGATCAGAACTAATGCCTGCAGTACCGTACGGCGATGCTTTATATGAAAGTTTATTGTAAAAAACGAACAAAGGTGGGCTGGGAAGCGATCAAGGTTATCCTATTACAATCATTCCAAAGTGCCTATACATCCAGGCACTCATTCAGATACCTTGAAGAGATAATGACTACACAAACGACAGTAATATTGAAGGAAGTCACGGTTTACAATCTCCAACCGTGCACATGCATCTATCCAGAGGATATTCAAGAGATGCCTTGGCCAGACATGTAATCATTACATGTACACCCCAAGAAGTCACCCGACTTCTGGAATCTCCGGTCTGAAGCCACTAGGTTTGGTAGAAACTGTCACTTTGCATACTGGCCGAAAATAACAACAACTATGGGAAAGCCAGTAATGTTGATGAACGTCCCTGGACGTACCGACTACTTAATGTTTCCTCTGAAGAAATCTTGCTCATAAAACAATATACAATCGAAAGCTGATCAATCGAAGAGGGAAATACGGTAGGTTAAATGATCC
>NW_008757366.1:0-895 GCF_000715545.1 Opisthorchis viverrini | reverse complement strand
TGACTTCGAATGAGACGCTCCTCTCTTTTTATCTAATGTTCTCCTGGAACCCCTCCAACATTCATTGCCTGTATTCACCTTTTATGTCTGTGACCGTGCTCTCCAAGAATGAACGATAGTATGTTGATGGTTGGTTCCCCGCAGAAATCAATAAAACATCAAAATAAACGCAAACACTTGTGGAAATGAAACAACTGACGCCGGAGTGAGTTGAAAATATCGAAACGTATAAATGTTCAGTTAACTTCTCTGTTTGGATAGTCTTTACCTATGTGTATTAGTCGTTGTAGAGATTCGAGAAACGGTTCTCATGAAGGGATAGTTTTTGTGTACTGGGATTTTATAAGCTGAACAGCATAATTCTGCAATGGTCTCCCCTACTTGTTTGCAAGGTTCACTAGCTTACAGTTTGTCCAACTGATTTGGTAGGTGCCACGCTAAAGTTGATAACTTTACCTATCCGGTTTGCAAATCACTAATAACCAAACAAGACGAGTGTGATCTACTGATGCTTATGATTAGAGTCGGAAGAAGAGTGTGAACGCACCTGAGAAGGACGTTTAAAAGTAAGCTGATGAGATTTTAACGTGAATAACATTTCAAAGCCGTTCAAAATAGTACATATGTATGCGTAATTTGACAAATATCAGGAAATTGCTCCCAATCGCCGAATAGCTCATAGTCTATGAGTCGACTTTGAAACAGTAATGCTTCGGTCAAGACAAAACAGATATTTATCTTTTTCGTTGTGAAGGGGAAATTTCCACAGAACAACCATTTTGTATGGTCGAAGGCGAAATACGTGATTAGACAGCTTCTGAACCAAAACTGAAGACGCAAGTAACTTGAGAGGGTGATAGGACGAACTTAGTGGGACGATGGAGAGCAATTCATG
>NW_008757365.1:0-895 GCF_000715545.1 Opisthorchis viverrini | reverse complement strand
ATTTGAGATGAACCTCGATGCTATCATGCTTTACGAGTTTCTCAACCGGGCATAATGTATTGTTGGGGCCGCTCTCTGTGTTGCGTTAGCTTAACGGCACGGTCTTCACAAGGTAGGGTGTGCTCAATGGCTATTTGAAATCATCTTATCATACTTTGAAGTATTGTTACTAAAATTTAAGTGGCCTATTAGTATGAAACGAAAAAACTACGAACCCAATAAGAAAAATGACTAATCATACCAAGAAATCTACAGCAACAAGCGCCGAACTATAATAAGCTTGATGCACTTATGCAACATTTTTGCGGCCCAGATAAGAGAACGCAACTATTCTAAGAGACACATGCGGAATAATAATGCATTAGTTTTTATTCCCCTTCGTTGCGATTCAGCCTATTATCATTCGGAAGTAACTTATCAAACTGGTAGAAGGTATTTAGTTACCGTTGTGTCCTTCCACTGTCCACAAATTATATACAACATGAAGACGCTGGTTTTTGGTCAGCACATTTTTACAATTTAGACAACTCATTGAGGGTTTTAAAAGCTGACGACTGAATTGTGTATAAAAATATTTTTCATTTCACTTGAGTAGTATGTGCGGCCAAGATATCGAAATATCCATAGCAGACGATGAGGTAGATCAGTATACTAATTGAGGCAATAATTAGGTTTTTGAGTTCGTTTTATTGAAATAATGAATCAGTGGAGAAATAATCCGTGTAGAACCCGCGGGCATTGACATAATTTATGTAGGAATTTTGTCATTCTTGTCTGGTTTGCCTTATCATGATAAATGCCATCACTATGATCCATTTTGGAAAATTCAGCATTTATTCGGAAACAGGCATTTCGTTAATGTACATTGGACTGGTAGTGTACTGGCTTCTATGCG
>NW_008757364.1:0-895 GCF_000715545.1 Opisthorchis viverrini | reverse complement strand
GTGAGTGAACTTTTATAGGGTTAGCCGAGTTACACCTCTGTGGCCACTCTACTCTGCAGGTTGAACAATAATAACGTATTTGGCGGAGGTTCACCTCACTTCCCAATCACGTGTGTTTCACTTGTGTGCTGTCCTCGTTGTTCGTACTTCATTGTACTTTATTTATCAAGGCGTTCTGTTATCTGGATTAAAGACAGAAATGAATTTTGCATACCTTTTGAATCTTTGGACAACGAATGATGTTTTCCTGCTTAATGTAAAGCAAGGAGTGACACGGGGCTGGTGATGTTGTCAAATACTGACAGCTCGCGTGAGTAAGTCGGCTGTTTACCTGTTGACTCAAACTGACAAATCGTTCACAAACTGTCCGACGGTTGTTCGAGGAGAGATCGCCGACGATGCGAATGTCAAGAATTAGGCAAGTACAAAACAGTCAACATTCTTACGTGAGAAACACTCTGACCAGCACAGAGAAGAAGGAGAGGAGTGGAGTCTGATGCCTGAACGAATGAATTTTGTGTACAAGGTTTCCTTTCCTGTGTTCCGCTTACTCTCAGAATGCAGAACGTTGTGAGTTTCGGTTTCGTCACACCAGCGGTGTCGAATAACGGGTTTGACATAAGATCCTTCTCAGTGAAATGCCGTGAATTCAGTGACTCATATTTTCGGTTTTGTTGGTGACTGTTTTTATTCAAGTAATCAGCGATCCAATCCGTCCTAAAAACCTGTGTCACCACCCCTGCTACACACAGCAAACCAACTTGTCGAATTAGCATCAGGGGCCGAAAGAATAAAAACGAGTAATACCATTTGAACATTGATCACAGTACAACTGACGCCTGAATCTGTCTCAAACCCTGAGTGTATGGACACCTACCTGACGGTGCTTCTCTAC
>NW_008757363.1:0-895 GCF_000715545.1 Opisthorchis viverrini | reverse complement strand
TTGAGTGATTTTACCTGGGGACTCAAATGAATCCAAGCTACATCTCTTGTTTATGATGTTTCTTAAATTAATTCGCTATGTAAAGACCGCTTCACGCTCCACTCATTAGAATACTTGAAACATTGCGCATATTTTTTTGAGTAGACTGTTTCAGTAAACTATAAGTCATAGGATTTCCGTAATCTTCCATGTCTGAACATTCTGTCAATTAGGCTGGAAACTGAATAAGCTGGAAGCTTCATCTACAGTTTTCTGTCTGTATCGAGCTTACAGCCCCCTGGTCCGTCGAGGTCTGCGTTGAGATATTCTTAATGCAACCAATAAGCACTTTTGTGGAAACTACTCACAAGGTTGCTGAAAACCCTAAGACAGCCCACGACCGGTTTCGCCCTTTTTGGGGATCATCAGGTAGGCGCAGTCTCCGAGTTTTCGCCAACCTTATCATCTACTTGAACCCAAATTGCACTGTTTTCGAGAAATACACTCATTTACAAATCAATTTGGTTTTCACGAAGACGCAATTGAATCGCTCGTTTATGATGTCCTCCAGCTGAATGTGCTGCACACAGGCCGCTTCATGATTCAGTTGGCACGATATTCGATATATCGCAGAGCAATCTGGCGGTCCTATTACAAGACATGTAGAGATTTGGAAAAGTTCAATTACGAAAGGTCATTCTTTTTTCGAAGACTCATTGGGCGGACATTGGTAAGGTCGGTCACAGGACCTAGTGATTAGTGTGCTGCTTTCATATCTTTGTACGTGGTTTACACAAATGGTTATTCTTCATACCAACTCTGTGGGGTTTTTTGTCTCAACAGAAATCAGGACTTTCAGTAGTTAAATTATATCATTGAGGTCCAGCTTCTACGGACTGTCACTTACCGAATCTCA
>NW_008757362.1:0-895 GCF_000715545.1 Opisthorchis viverrini | reverse complement strand
CATACTATCTGCAAATCAACAGGTCTGACCATTGACTATCTGAAAAATTTCAGCCACGACTTTTGCTGCGCCACAAGAGAGTTAGGCAAACCTTTTCTACCAGCATCCGAAAATGGATCATGAGAATTTGAAACAATCTCAATGTTTCCATGCAGGGTTTCCGAAAATATGTTTCCAACCTGGGAACGCAAGCTGTTTGCACCAATGATCTGGCTAAATAGAAATTTTCGCTAGTTGTCCCAACCATGTCGAATCAAGATTTTATACCAACTTACGAATAGCACCATTGAGAAGTTGATTTTTATACGCCCCCAAGAAGCCTAAAATGACTAGATCAAAATTGTGAACTTTGAGCGCAAATAGTTTTGCATGACATTTCACAAGACCGAATGTTTAAGGGAACAAAAGTTTTGGTTTTGTTTATACATACTCCGGGCGCCAGCACCCTCATCTATACCTCGAATTTGGTCAGCGTTTTTGAAGCCATTTTATTGCAGAACGACGCAAGTGCAAGTCGTTTGGTGACAAACTAATGTATGTTGTAAGTCGGTTGAGAATTAGCTTCAGTGCGTTCGTATACAGCAATCAAAGTTTTCCAGGGAATTGCCGTTCCAAAAATTAGGGTTTCCTACCGTCGATGTGTAGATGACCGGCTTCTTAGATGTTCATGTAAATCGTTTACGACAAGAGGGTCTAATAACGCACGCGTGTCAACATTTCGCGGGAACTTCTTACTAAAAATTGGGTGTTTGGGTCAGTAGAAAATTCAAAGACAATTACACCTTTAGGGCAAACGTGCGTTAGAATTCCGATCAGCAGTCACAAGCTGCTCGACTGAGGATTCAAATTACTGCAATGGTTTCAACGCAAACTTAACAAACAATAGAAGCTCATG
>NW_008757361.1:0-895 GCF_000715545.1 Opisthorchis viverrini | reverse complement strand
CACTAACGACCTCCAAATTAAAAATTACGGTAACTACGTTTCCAGTCAAAAGTGACTGCATAGTTGCCAATTGTCCCGGAAATTTTGGTGACGATAACGCAGTTGAGCAGATAATTAGATATGGATTAATTTCCGTCACTGTCTGAAACCTTTGTAGGTCACGATATTGTGGAAAATTGAAGTTATAGCTCATGAGTAACAAAGGTACAAGTCTTTAGCGTGCAGTTATAGCAATTTTTGAATTACTAGTTCCTTTTAGGTGGACCGAGCGACGCCATACAAAAAATTCTTGGTTAGATCAGAGCATATGCGTATGGTTGGTTGGAAATCTACTCGCGAATGTTCCAGACTGGGTTCAGTGCGTTTATTTAGTGGACGCTATTGATTTTCATGCCTAAAGTTAAATGACTATGCGACTGAGGTTTTGAGAAGCTGGCACATCAGGAATACTCAGTTATTTTGGAGATAAAGTGTTGCCTAAGGCATCATTTCACTTGGTTTGTGGATAACAAAACCTTTTCGGAATTCGACAGCTTATGTGTTACTTAACGGAGCAAGGAGTGATCACAAGAATAATAAGGCTACACACTTTAGGGATTGAATACTGCTCAGGAACATTTATGTCCGCTAGCGACTTCCATATATATTTCTCCCAAGCAATTGTTTTCTACGACACGCACTCAGGTTTATACGTGCATCAATAGGTGACGGTTAGTCATATGCAAACAATCTGAAGCAGAACAGAACAAAAATTTGAAATTAGTTTTTATTCTCTAACCAGATGTTCACAATAATGGGTATATAAATGAATAATTTGGTTTTTAAAAGCTCATCTCATTTTTTTCATCTTAGACATAATAGGTTTATCATTATTGAAAACTTCTTTCAGCTGTAA
>NW_008757360.1:0-895 GCF_000715545.1 Opisthorchis viverrini | reverse complement strand
GTTTTGACCATTCTGCGAAATGTGGATTAAGGCGTAAGGTAAAAAAAGAATTTGAATAGTCACTGAAAAAATGCATATATTTAAACGTTTCTCTCTTGTAGCAGGTCATCACGCTCATTTCCTTTATATAATTCTGAGAAAAATGTGACACATTGGAAGGATACACCCATCCTGAAAAGATTGTATGGATAAAGTTCTGAAACAAGCCAGCACAAATCAAGTGAACGTATAACGATGATTCGTCGGCAGACGGGGGCAGTATTTTCAGGGCAAACAGAAGAATGTAAAATTCACTGTGCACCTTGAAGCGTTGTATTTTAACAACTGCATTAGACTTTGGTCATCTGAATTTCTGTCATTATTTTAAGGTGCTTAATAAATTGTCTGGTTGTCGATGCAATCTTTGCGCTCATCAGTATTATCACGGTGTCCAAGTTTTGCGATGTGTTTAAATAGCACTATTATCTGTAGTACCACTGTTCGAAGACCACTGTTTGCTCTGGATAACGGCGGTGATTGAAATTTTTTAAAATTGAAATTGTGTATTCAGCTACGAAATATGGCTAACTTTGCCCAGACTTGATAATTCTATCTTGGGAAGTTTCCTAAATTAGAGATACAATTTTGAAACTCGGACCCTTTGAATGAGGAATTTTCTGAGACGTTATACTTGAGCCTTAATTCTGGTGCGTCAAATACCTTTGTTTCCTATGTACTTATATACGTATGTGTATACGCATATGTAATGTGATCCCATACATTAAGCCGGGTTACCACTCTCACAAACTCTTTTCCTCTGGGTAGCGTAACATTCTCGGTAAACTTCATCCGAGTTGACGGTTGGAGCAGAAAAAACAAATTTCTAGAGCTTCCGTTTTGTGTTAATGCACCAATC
>NW_008757359.1:0-895 GCF_000715545.1 Opisthorchis viverrini | reverse complement strand
TGTTTCCCAATAACTCCCACCACGAACGTCTATGTAGTTCACACCGGGCGGCAGATACGTTTCCACGTCTTGACCCACCATGAAACACCCACCTGAACTGATTTTTGGAACCGCAGCGTAAATAAACCACCAATATGAACCGTTTATTATTTATGGTGGGGGCACATAAGAGTAACAATGATCCATTCAGTAACAAGGCTGATAACAACAACAGAAAGAACGAATTACAACTCACTTTCCAAAGTAAAAACCGAACTTTTGACTAACGAGATCTTGCTGATTGATAAAATACAAAACCGTTCTGGTATTTAGGGAATGAAGTGGTCCACGGCTCAAACCAAAGATTCCGTCGAATGAATCTTCAAATACCTGTTGGGATCCATGTGTCACCAGGCCAAAAGGAACATTTTTGACGAGCATCTGTCCAAACTAATGGGAACTGTACTTTGCCTCTGAAGTTGCGAGTTACTTGCATGTCAACTGTCGCTTTTAAGCCGTTCACGTCATTGCTTGCATAAGCTTGATAGAAGTGGTCATGGCTGATACGCAGTGAATTGGCTCGACCTTTATCCAGTAAGGTTTTGTTGCCCCATTTGTGTTTGTCCACAAAATTAGAAGCCACCCACATGGAAGAGGAGCCAGTATCAAGCAACATGTGAAACCAATCCTTTTCTATTCTTATTTTGCAATGATATTTAGCCTGGTAACACGACTCTTTTAAGAATATTCATCGCTTACCACACTTTGGCGATGCAGAGGTAGTGAAGTCACATAAGGTGTTTTATCATCCAGATCTCTGTAAAGTGCAATGCATATGCGGAACCTTACTTACAGCATAGTCTCCAGCTCCGCCAAAGTGAAACCAAAAATACCAAGGATCGTAAACCACATTATT
>NW_008757358.1:0-896 GCF_000715545.1 Opisthorchis viverrini | reverse complement strand
CCAGTGCATATCCCACCGCTGACGAGTTTGACTGTCGCGTGTCATTCATCTGCGTCTCTTGGTGGTTCTTTTGTGCTCCGCTTGTGCTCAGCAATTCTGAGTACATGTCCTCGCAAGCACTTCTAGTCAACATTCAACGCTAGTTTGATCTACCAGTTGGAAGACAGTTTGTTGATCGCCTCTGCGTCTTTCTAAAACGGTTTGTCGTGTACCTATGAACAAACCTTCAGTCGTCAGTTGCAGTCCTCCAGTAGATGCAGTAGCAGGAACGCTGGATTCTGTTTCACAATGCATCTACGTGGTACAACTTCACTTGTGATGTTTGTCTATCATTTATGCGCGAACTGAACAGTTCACAATTTATTTAGCTTAGTTGAAGTTTAAGCAGAAAGACCATCCCAGATAGCTTATAGAATGACCGTTTGAGATTACTGTGGGACATTCTCTTTTTGTGTTGATTGTTAGAAACTTGCGAATTATTTTCCCCTTTTCCCCGCACAAAATCAGTCTGTATGCTGGAGTTATCGCGTCTAACTGTGTGCTGCACGCATATTCAACCTTTCGGCAACTGGTCAGCTTAGTGACCAATCTTGATGGATTGTTTCTTTTGCGTTGACATTTTCGTTAGAACGTAGTTTTGTTGATCTGGTGAAATTATTCTTCCAGAATATATGAACTACGAGGGAACAAAGTTTTCAAAGAGTCGCGGGATTGGTGTATTTGGTGACGGTGCCATGAGTTCGGGGATTCATTCAAACGTGTGGCGATTCTACCTGCTCTACCGGAGACCGGAAACTCAGGTAAGCAGTAACGTGTATAGACTTTCACAACTACGTCATTGGCGCCCGATCATCTTTGCTTCCTTCGTACTTACTCAGTCCGAGACACTGTAAATA
>NW_008757357.1:0-896 GCF_000715545.1 Opisthorchis viverrini | reverse complement strand
GATTTGCGGATGTAGCCAGCTTTTGGGTTGGTGAGGTGAAATTAGTATAGTTCTACCCCATGGCTGCTCCACAAAATGTTGCACCTTTGATAGAATAAATTCAGGGTGATACAACTTGATAATAAAATATACAGTGACCAAGGAACACTACTTGCCTGCAGTATAATTTATTGTGGTTTACCACTCAGCCGAAGAAACAATTGAGTAAAGCATCAGTTGGCAGCAAGGAAGAGGTTTATCGCATGGAAACGTATCCTTCTGAAACTGGTGACTTGCTTGGATCGAGTAAACATTATAGGAAGTGTGTAAAGGTTAATGTATTTCGCCCGATTGCCAACAACCCAATGGATGTCGCCGTTTATAGAATTGATGTACACCTGGTGGTAAGCGAAGTTGTTCATTCTGACCCCGTTTTCGGTTGAACCTCTAGTTGATCAAAATATCTCAAAGTAGAGAACTGCTTCGGAATGATGTTCCTCATATATAGAGCATACTTCATTCCATTTGGATGTGGAATCGTTCCGCATGTAAGTTTCACGTTCATTACCCATGGTACTGACGATCTTTTCTGATAATATCGAAAATGTTTGTTGAAATCTGATCTAGTAGAGCAGTTTTTATCAACTTATTAAGGGCAGGAAAAAAGGAAACACTTGTTCGCGAAGATTTGGTAGTGAAACAAACGGTCAACAACCCGATTGTTCCATTCTTTGCTCCAGTGCGCGTGTCATTCGTTTATAAGCAGTAAAAAGTTTTTCCATAGCATAGCGGATCAGCCGAGAAATGGTATGAAAGCATTCAACCTTTATTCAAAACAACACCGTTCTCCATTTGCTTGAAAAACTGGTTTTATTCTATTATCAATGACAACAAGTCTGTCGATGCTCAAGTGATTA
>NW_008757356.1:0-896 GCF_000715545.1 Opisthorchis viverrini | reverse complement strand
CAGAGGTGGAGTTACAGTTATAGTTACCAGTTATGGTACACAAAATAAACACACAGCTCGATAGATCGCCAGAGATTGCGAATTTTGAGTGTCGTAATATGGTGAGAAACATCCTCCATTTCTACGAGGGTTCAGGTGGTCCAACTTAGTCAGACTTGGAAGACTCGGCCCATTCTTCAAGCTTTCTTCTTAACGAAGGTTTCATTTGGCGTTTGGTTCAGATCTGTTAGTGATAATTATTTTGTTTGTTCTGCGTTTACTTCCAAACTGACAGTCATAATGCGCACGGTCCTTTCCACTTCGCAACTCATGATGGATTAGTTGCTGCTGTTAAGCAATAATCATCATTCGCATTGCAAATAGCTTACATTTTCATCATGCTTCATTCTTAAGCACGAAACTACACAAACAAAGTCATACGAAACAAACACTGCAAG
This sequence comes from Opisthorchis viverrini, assembly GCF_000715545.1. Classification (NCBI taxonomy): domain Eukaryota; kingdom Metazoa; phylum Platyhelminthes; class Trematoda; order Opisthorchiida; family Opisthorchiidae; genus Opisthorchis; species Opisthorchis viverrini. The sequence continues at coordinate 459 of NW_008757356.1, read as the reverse complement.
GTTACACAGGAGCAGAAACAAAACACTGTTCCCTCAGCGATATAGCAGCTGAATGAATACGGTATTACATAGGTTAAAAGTACCTACTAAATTCGGCAACAAAGTCGGTAACAACGCTACGCCATAGAAGGATTCAATCAAATGCTTTTAACTTAAACCTACATGTACTCCCCTGCAAAGTCGCGAAGCAGATTTCCCAAACAAATTTTTGTCGTGAGATATTATCTTAGACCGGTTGATTTTGAAAACGCAAGCGTCTTATCTTTGCACGTGAGAATAACTCTGTTCCAGATGTTTTTTCTATTTCGCTCGAAGAAGGGGGGAACTTTTGAAGACGAAGTGGCCCGTGATCAACGCTGACATGTGTCTTCCAGTAGCAATTGGCCAGATAACAAAAGCTATTTTGAGGAAAACTTGCCTCAGACCACTTCGAACTTGTTTTTGCAGAATGTCGTACGA
>NW_008757355.1:0-896 GCF_000715545.1 Opisthorchis viverrini | reverse complement strand
TCCTTTTTAAAGACAACTGACAACGCGCAAGCCCAGGAAATCTGATTTGTTCGGACACAACGAAGGGAGAGTTTATTTTGGGCGATTCACACACCCGATGAATTCCGATTGATTCATATTTTACGCAATAACCTGTGCGCTTCTTAATGTTTTTTCCTCTTCTGACCAGCCTGGGTAAGTTAGGTGGATTTTGTCATTCGTAGAAAAACCCGAGATACTCTGTGGCATGTGGCAAGATTCATCGTAGGATAAATTATCATCTGTCATCTGAAAGATGAGTCAATCAGAATCGGTTATCCAATTGAATTTGGCAGCATGTCCCATACTTATACCGCTCAGGAGCGAGATGGCCCAAGTCGTTAGAGCACGAATTTATTGACCGGAAGGTCCGTGGTTCGAACCCGACCTCTGCCTCTCGACTTTCCCTGTGTAGACTTGGGCAACCTGGCAGTATCCCAGCCCTCGTGCTTCCTTCGGGTGGGCACCGAAAGGGTGCTACAGCTGAGCGATAAAATATAAATAAAATAAATAATACCATTCGTCGTCGTACTGAGATACACAGTAAAGAATGTCCTACTTCACGAAAGCATTTATTATACTGTTGCTGAGAGCTGTTTGACAGCTCACAACCAATATGGGACATCTAGGTGCTCTCCAGGTACTTGCATTCACCGAGTGTTCCTAAACCGTATGTTCTGCTTGAACCGAAAATGGTAAAAATTAGGCGAAGAAGAATCCCATAACCAACAGATTTAACGAGATTCAGTTGTCTCTCGTTAGAATCGACCAATATTTTTCGAGAAAATAGAGCGCTGTTCCTAGTGGATGGTTGCAGGTTGGTTCCCGGGTGAGTTTCTAGTCAAAGTGTGTGCATGGGGAGCCATCAGTCTGGTCTT
>NW_008757354.1:0-896 GCF_000715545.1 Opisthorchis viverrini | reverse complement strand
CAATAAATCTACCGACCGTCACCAAACTTCTTCGAAGACTGTATAGCTGTTTCGTTCATCAACAGTGCGTAACTGACAAAATCATAGTAGGGATTTGAACACAGGAGTCTAGAAAAACATTCCTGTAAGCAACAATAGCTGTCTATTAATAAAGCCATTGGGTGAGTGGGATAATTCTGCTTCAACGGTGGGTGTATATGATCGTGTTTATACCCTTCAACCCTGCAAATTATCTGCAAGTATGCTTACTTATTTGATTGAAATTTATCAAAAGTACTGCTTGCAGACGTCAACTTCCGGAAACATTTTGGTTCCTGCGAAAGGGACAAACTGAATAACCATTGCTATTTACTGCAAAGAGCGGGCGAAAAAAGTGATAGTCAAGAACGCCAATACATTTATTCCAGGCCATGTGAAAGTCAGATCATTCTGCTCACATATATGGATATAAACACAGTCAAAAACGTTCAGGGCCTAGCGACAACAGCTTTATACACACAACTCGGACCATGATGACATGAATAGGTTGAAGAGCGGAAGCGTTTCGCATGTCATAAAGACTGGACTGGTTGTGGCATAACTGTGCACCTCTAACTTGTGAGATTCAGCGTCATCAGAAAAGATTTTATGCCAGTATGGCACAACTGATTAGCTACTTCATTCACTGGTCCACGACTCGCAACCAACCACCGGAGACCTCTAAATTCACCCAATCTCCGAAACACGAATGATATGGGCGCCTTGTGGATTTGTTTTTCGGTGAATCGAATGAAAGGAGCCTATTAATTTCACCACCACAAAAATACCAACAAATAAATGCTTCTTTTCTTTTTTTCTCTTGGGAGAGCACTTCTTATAAGGTTGTTAAAAACCCCATGAGCGCCAATGACCAGTTT
>NW_008757353.1:0-896 GCF_000715545.1 Opisthorchis viverrini | reverse complement strand
CATGATCCGTTATTCACTCGTTGTATCCACTCGTTGTATTGTCTTTTCAGTTCCTAGGGATCGCAACATTTTTGGTTTTGCTTGCTTGTTACTCCATATTTGTTCCTCGTCCCATGTCGGTTTTCAGTGCAACGTCCAATGCCTACATCTATCCATACATTCGGTTAGCTGTCTACTTCATGTTAAGGGCGCATTGTAATAGATCTATTTGTCCTATAAGATTCTCAGCCATCCGAGTTCTATAGTTCTATAACACGGAAATTTCTTTACTCACCATCCTGCCGAATAACTAAGCTGCTGACAGTAATCTTCAACCCCATTGTATGAGTCTGTTTTCATAACGCGCACCATCTTGAGCAAGGCGTCTTCTCGAAACCGCGAAAAGATTTCGGAAAATTGTGCACTTGGGTGAACGTCATAGGCTGTTTATACTGATTTTTCACATTCAAGGAGTGTACCCTGCTTCAAGATCTAATCAAGGGAGCCTCTGGCTTAAGCTTCTTCGAAAATAGTAAAAATAAAAGGGGGGTCCACTTTTTGAAAAAGCCAGGACTGATGAATCACTAAACATTGATTATTAGAAGGCAAAGCACTCCAGTCTACATCCGCGTCTTGTGTCGCAAATGCCCTCCGAAAACTTGATCTGCAAAGCGTTTCAGGATAGAGATCTTCATTGAATTGTTTACTTCAATCTGGGACGTATGATGACTCAGGCAACAATCGCTAAATCTCTGTCGAGCACCTAAGGACTGTTGAATTAATACATCAAAGAACCAAATAATTCGCACCCTCCACCGGCGATCGCTTTATTATCGCTAAGCTCTCTTGTTGTACAAAAAAGTTGAGCACAGGCCGGTTTACTTGGCCGATTTTTAAATCTCTAAGGCAAAATAATA
>NW_008757352.1:0-896 GCF_000715545.1 Opisthorchis viverrini | reverse complement strand
ATTAGAGTACTCGATTCAAGCGATTCAAAGAGCAGGTATCACGTGAATCTTAGACTAACAGTGGCCACAATCTCTAAACATCCGGATGGTTGGATACGGGAGAGTTTGCACTCACTTTACCCTGTAGTTTGTGCGTCCCACAAGGTCGCTGTTACTTCCTTATTGCAAGTGCAGTAATCAAAGAATAGGGTGAGCAACACAGTGCCAGAAGTGTTGGCAGTGGCCCTCAGATGATTGGATTTTTCTGCTTTCTGGAACGCACCTGTATCTTGATTGTTTTTTTTCTGAGAAACCATTTGTTGTTGCTTTCAGTGATCCAGAATGATTAGATGGGATGCATGACACTACAAGTCGCTTCGAACGAGTCTACTCACACACGTGCACTTTGATATCTTCCACATCAATGTAATGTGAAGTTGAAACAGGAGTGGCGTTCAACCAAGCGGCAGATCGAGAGAGTCAGCTGGAGGATGTCGTGAACAGAAATATTCTGCATGCTACCACGAAACCGTCGGACGTACATATTCCGCACGCAATTAGCCAGGTTAGACGGGTTTTAAGGTGATAACAACCAAACTAAAATACTAAAGCACCAAGAATCATTTAGAAACCGAAGAGCAAATAAAACTCTAAGCTGTAGACGGTCATCATAAACACAAACAGATCCTGTGAGACTGTGCTTAAAAGTGCACTAATTTTCTCGCAATAAGCGAACCGGTGGTAATCCGACCACCAAGATCATTTGCTTACCCCAAAGGTGAAAAACTCTGCCAGAAATAGAGCACTCAGCGTGCCAGTATTTGACATGTACATCCTGGACTTTGAAGTCGCCTCCCTCGGTGCACAAACCGCAGTAGACCGGGTTTCACTCTTGCGCAGTATGTCAAAGGGACGAT
>NW_008757351.1:0-896 GCF_000715545.1 Opisthorchis viverrini | reverse complement strand
TATGGCTGCTAACCGACGTCGGCAACGTTCTTGCTGTCAGTTGCCATCCACGTTGTTTGAGTGAGCGCTGGAAGTGGGGGCAAGTGGGATGCTTGTGGTAGGCTAGCCCTGAGTGTCGTTCCCTCCCACATCTCTTTCTTTATTCCATTATAAGGCATTATTGAAGTGAATTGATATAGTTAGCTAGCAGTGAAGCTCAGATGTTCTCACCTGGTGTCACTGTCAATGAGGATGATGAAACTATGACGTCTCAGTTCAATCTGTTTGGAATTTTGGAGTGTCATCCTTCTTCTCTCACCTAGGAGAACATGCTATTTCTATGAGATGTCCTCACTTCTTCTACCTGTTGGCTGTTTGCCAGGCCCATTTTAAGTGCAGATTTAGCCAGGTGCAGAAAATGGATTTTCGTAAGCGGCTGACTGAGGATCAAGAAGTAAACCTGCCTTATAGACGTAATTCACTACGCATAAGTTTGCTGAAAACTTTTTGACAGATCACGACCGGCTTCGTTGGGTTCCAGGTGAGTCACCAGTCAAAGTTGGTATGCAGATGGGTCAATTTCGCTAAACCTGCCTTGTTTTACCCGGAATTCGCATCTCGTTAGGATTTGGTAGGAATTCACTTGGTAAGTGGAGTTTCGCACACCTCTGTGGTTTATAGGCGGGAATTACGCAAGCTGGCCTGTCTTTCTTAGATGCCTTGAAGGATAATCCTTGGAAATAACAGTACGACATGGCATGTTTTGGGGTTTAACTTTGGATAAGAATGATCGAAGATGTAACCGTATCACTTAAGTATCTATTAATTTGTGAAGGAAAAAGATCAATTTTCAAAGGCGAATCTCCTAACCGTGTCACATCAGATAATCAATCAGGCTGCCAGTTCCTGAAAAAAAA
>NW_008757350.1:0-896 GCF_000715545.1 Opisthorchis viverrini | reverse complement strand
TTATTTTGTTTGAATGGTCGATGATCATGGAAGGGAACCCGATAATCACCAAGGTCTTGTCTTGGAGTCAAGAGATTGTAGCGCAGATGCAATCGGATCGCAGTCGGCCCAACAACCCAATCGCTTTTTCACTTATTCCGACTCGTCCGGTGGGCAACGGGATCGGGCATCCGGTCCTGCGGTTGGGGGTTTCAGGCTTTTATCCTCAGGTGATGTACCTGCAGTACATTCTCCTCAGGTGACAAATCTCAATCAGACGTGATACTTGGTCCTAATAAGGAACAATACCTATTATGGATGAGCTACCTTGGACCCAGGCACTTCTCCGTTAAGACATTCTTCGAAATCCGAACGCATGGATTGGTAATTACCGGGTACTTTGTGGGGACTGACGAATGCTCGAATAAAATATCCTGACTAATCACCATTACGGCGCAGCGGATTGATTTCAAACAAAATTTTGAACGAGGGAACCATTTCCATCATCTCATCTGACTCCCAAATATCTACAGTTTAAAGTGAATCCATTCATGTTTCTGACTACTCACTAGTAATTACACGATTGTTTGGAAAAGTCAAACTGACTCAAACCAAGTTACACTCAGGTGTTACATACGACTGGTCATAACGTTTATCCCGTTATACGCAGAAAACGGGGCTTCACTTGAGGCCTTCCGAGAGGATGGTGGCAGGCAGCCATCAGCGCTGACGATGTTCGTTAAATGTCATACTATGATATTGCCATTTCGGTATGTTTGAAGTGGTGCGGACGAGTGTTATATCTGCTGATTCGTCAATTTGTTGTATCTGCTGAATTCGCCAATCTGTTTCATCTGACTGCTTACCCCATTCCAGTGTCTAGTGCCGGAGGAAAGACTCACAGAAGGGAACACAAC
>NW_008757349.1:0-896 GCF_000715545.1 Opisthorchis viverrini | reverse complement strand
AACCCGCAGAGTAAGCCAATAGATCTCCTAAAACTTCCCAGCAATCCATGAATTTCGTCGAGACACTTCCGCTGAAACCCGCAAAAACCTTCACTTGACATTGGGTGACACAGAAATTCGGTGGGCCCAGCACGCTTCAGAATTGAAAAGTTTATTGGGTTCCTCCAACAAGGCTGGGAGTCCAACAGTGAAGCAACAATCATCAGTACAATTGACGATCAACCTGCAAACAACCCGGAAGGACGGGTACAACCCTAGTTGAGACATTTGGAAACACGATCTAACTGGTGTCTTGTACTGCGTACTTTGAAAAATTCAGCCCAAATGGCCCATAAGCTCCAGAGCCTTTCGGTATCTGAGGTTAGTTGAGACATTTAGGTCCTAGAACTACACAAGGCTCCCAACACTACCCAGCTCGTCTTGAAGGTAAAAGATTCCACTAGTTAACAGAGTTCGCTGGCAATCTCAACAGCTTTGGCAAAACCTGGGTTGGAGTGAATTTCAACGGCAAAAGTTGTGAGTAATGGGAATCTGAATGAAGATCAGCCTTATTTTCGTTGCCAAGACGCTTGATGATTCCGTCCCATAGGTTTGACGAACAAGAGTATCCTTTAACAAATGTATGTTAATCTGTTAACATGTCTGCAACCGCCGTATACTTGACAAGTCTATTCCTTACAAGCTCTTCGATTAAAAAGGACGTACGGCTGAAGGCATAATAACTAGAAACCAAACTTTCACCGCCTGGCTTGCGAATAGGGATGCTCCCCGGTAGCTTAGAAGTTAGGGGTGCGAACTTACTGACGACAAGATCCGCGGTTCAAACCTAGTATCCTATTTGCTCCTCCTTAGGGGGACGGAATGGCTGTGGTTAGAGCACGAATTTACTGCCTGGA
>NW_008757348.1:0-897 GCF_000715545.1 Opisthorchis viverrini | reverse complement strand
TCAACGAATGCTTCAAACGACCATGTGATAATTGTTTTCATATAAAGCAGTTAACTGACCAGCAAAATCTGGTCAACTCTGTAATTAGGAGAGCCTATTCCTAAGGAAATCTTCAGCAATGCGAGTTTTCTCGCCTCTACTGACGTGACTGTTTCATTACAGGCTTCGTTCTGTAGCGCTTAGGTCGTTATTAGGCATATTCAATCACATTTTTGTCAAGACCTGTACTTTTTGATTAACCTTGAATAACAAGGCCAACTTCAGATGGGCTACATTGGTTGCATATTTCACCCCACTCCGTGAAATCTTGATGTACACTACTCTGCTTGTTTACTTTGTGACTTTATCGTGTATCCTCTGTATGATTAGGCATAAGAAGCCAAATGAGTGTGTGAATCACCCAAATTCACGTGAAACTTCTGTCACCATTCACTAGAATTCATAGAGTAAACTTGCAGCCAAATGAATACCCGCTACTTATGCACCTTTTTCTCTGGTATTGTCTGACTACAACTCATGTTTAACTTATTTATATGTGATTAGTTATGTCATAGAACTGAAGAATATACGCAATCCAACGAGACGGTAAAACGACCATCTCCAAGCTAACCCACTTACGTAAGCAAAAAAGACAGCACTGCTCGTGTCGGTGGACTAATCTCCATTGTTGAAACTGTGAGCTCTGCTTAGTTCAGGGGGAGAGCTTACTGACAGGACGGTCAGTTGGTTCGAACAGAATCACGGCATCTCGGCTGCTTGGACAATTTGGTAGTATATTAATTCTCATGTATTAGTGTGGCGACTATGCAGCTACTGCATTTGTACTATTATTTTCGTATATCGCTGTATTTCTTTGTTTCTTATGTACTTGTCGAACTGTAACTAGAAAAATTTGTC
>NW_008757347.1:0-897 GCF_000715545.1 Opisthorchis viverrini | reverse complement strand
GTTTGGGGCCAAAGCTTTGGATCTAATGAACAGCTTACCTCATACGGTGCTTCTTTTTTCCTTAATACTACCAGTGTGCATCTGCAAATTTTCTAATCCCATGGTTTTATTTGTTTATCGCGTTTCCCTGAAATTCTGCAAGATAATGCAGAGGAAGTCTGCTAATGTTATTAAAATTCTTTTGTTCAGTTCAAGTTCAATTCAGTTTTTTCCAATTCGACGTACCATCTCAGAGACGGAAAATTCTGAGCAACTATATTGCTGCGGACTGATGAGAAATCCAGGCATGTCTATCCAAATGAAACCAACTGCCTGAGAAATTGCGCATTTCACAATACCGGTTGGCATGCACATGCAGAGATACCAACACACGGGTCTCTGCACATCCGCATTTCTCGCGTCCGAAATGTCATCTTCCAGAGAACGAAAAATGGAAGTGCTCGAGTTAAAAAAATTCGTTTGAAAATGTACGAAGAACAGAGAAAAAACAGCAACCACTATGTCTTCAATCGACTGAAATATTGCTTAAATTGTTTTTAAAACATTACAAAATGCATCAACACTAAATGACAACCCTAAAATGCAAAATAATTGTACACTTCCAGTAAAATGGGGACCAAAAAATATTCCGCATATTTCCCAATTTTTTAACATGTACGCCTCGTATACGCAAGTGTTTCCGGTAACGCTTTTTCGTAGCGTAAATATGCCAAAATTTAAGTAAACCATCTGCATGTTATCTGTGCAGTAAACGCAATGTCATGAATTCTTACAACACTGCTAAATTTGGGATAAATTTTGAGGTGTTCTCGTAGGTATTCGGATTATTTGTCGGTTTACTTAAACGTGTTCACATCCTTTTAAGCCGAGCACTCTATAGAAATACATTACAGGCAC
>NW_008757346.1:0-897 GCF_000715545.1 Opisthorchis viverrini | reverse complement strand
TGCAACACCTTTGGCACCAACGGGTGTGAGCACATGTGACAGCATTAACGACTCAATTTATCGAGAGCTTCTAGCGTCTCGATTATTCGCAAGCGACCTTCAGTTTTCACATTACTATCACTACTATGGAAGCCTCACGGTAATTTCTGAATCAACTCGACACGTCCCAGTGCATAACTGAAATGTAACGACATACGGAGAACGCTGGGCGTAAGTGTAGAGGGACCTTATAAGGGATTTTCACGCGTCCGTGTGGTTCTCGGTTGTTACATTCCTGGTGAGCAAGACAACCACGTTTGAGGTCGTTCTATTATTCGACAAAAAATACATTGAAAAATAAATTGAACCACATGGATTAACAGGGTCGAGTTGCTTGAATACGCGTGCATATAGTACACACGCTCAAAAGCGGATCTCAATCAATTGATGAAAACCGTCTGCTCATGGAGACATTCTGCACATCGACAGGCCCCGTCGAACAAACCGGAGTGAATTGCTATTCCTCAACGTGGTGCGCAAGCTGATGACGCACGAGTGAGTCTGCTCGTGAATATGCCTTGTCACAGATCGTGCACATGAATGGACGCTGGCGGGCATGAACGACCGAATGTCTGTTTGCGTCCCCAAAAGATATGAAACACAAACTGCAGACCGTGCACTTGTATTTTGTCGGTTTGGGCTGGTCAACATGGGCATGTTCCGTCAATTTGTATTTCCCGAAATCAGCACGGCTCCCAAAGCACTGATGACAGTATGCACACCGATAAACAGACGATTTTGTTGAATGAGTCGGTACGTGACGCTTTGAGTTAAACGCGGAGTGAAATGCCCTTTGACAGATATGACAAATGAACTTCTGGGATGAGGAATCGGATGATCCTTTTCCATGTGTGACTT
>NW_008757345.1:0-897 GCF_000715545.1 Opisthorchis viverrini | reverse complement strand
TCGGTACGTCTGCTGCAACAATGAAAAACTTTCGCGAATTTCTCTCCGTTTTGAGTTTGCGCAGACGAAGGGGACGTAATAATTTTTCTTGCACCCCTGAAAGCATTTTCCAGTCCGATACAGAAGGAAACACCCTAACCTTCGGGAAAATCTCCCGCCGTCTTTACGAAGACATCGCGCTGGACCATTGGCTGCTATTAGAAATGTGAATCCCGCCCCCAAATTTGACCTTGAGGAAGCTCAAACAAATTCTAACAAAACTAGAACTATATCTTGAGTTTTCAGAGAAATACGACAAAACGTTCAAACTGTGTTAAATTTTCCTTCGGTCAGAATACGTTTTCATACGAATTTGTGGTGTGTATCTGAGGTTCGGCTGTAGGATATGCGCACAGGTATACAGATTTCAACTTGTCGCCTTTACTCCAGTGTGAAGCCCAGCCTAGATGTTGAACCACATCAGTTGATGCCAAATTCCTGCTCGATTGAGGGGGAAACGCATGCACGGGTTTACCTGCATTTATGGAAATGGGATTGGTTCTGCATGTGCACTCACCCGGTGGATGTGTCTATAAATTCTCACCACGGGGTAGACAAGGCCAGTGGTCGCAGGCCAGATAGGCCGAATAATCCATGGTCTGTTGGTGTAGACCGACAATAAGTGCGGAGACGATTGTCTTCAAATCCAACGAATGACTTTTCTGACCAGTGGTTCAATGGCGACATGAGAGCTTGCGCAATTAGACGCCTTACGAAGCCTGCCTCCCCGAAAAACTGAAAGTTGCCGGATAATCTTTCTAACTTCTCTCAAAAACCACTCCACGCGTCTGGCACCGGCTTCCGGAACGGCGTTTGGGATGTCCGTACTTAGCACTGTTGTGGAATGTAGGTAGCTCG
>NW_008757344.1:0-897 GCF_000715545.1 Opisthorchis viverrini | reverse complement strand
GTAACGGTTTACTTTTTGAGCCCTTGCACTTCTTGATGATCAAAATCGCACTTTGTTTGTTCCGCGTAGTGACCAATGCCTGCTCTTAATCAGTCAAAAAACGGTACACTCACGTGTTAGGGGTGTTAAGACTTTTTTTTTACTTGATTTCCTTTGATGGAATAATCACAGCCCCATAGAAAGTAGCTTAGCAAAAGTTGTTCATTTGAGTGAAACTTGTACACTCTGGCGAACCAGATGACTTCGGATATCGATCAGATTTCTAGGACAAGAAGGAATTGAATAGATTTAATTGTGCGCAGCGAATTCCCTGGATATTACATTCAGAGAGTTTCTCCTTCGAATAGGGTAGAAATGAGTGACGCAGATTGAGGTCAGAATCACTCATCAGCAGCTGGGAAGTAGCCTACATGACGCCAAACGCTCATGCGTTATTTCGAAGAGTTAATGTTGCCAGGAGCCCTCCCTTACCATCGTTTTGAAAGTGGTGCCATTTCCCCGCGATGATTCCGTAACCGGAAATTCGGTTGTCGCTGAGGTTCTATTCACAGCCACCACTGTGCAGTGCGTATCAGGCTGTCATTGGAAGAGTACAACTGAACTAACATCCATCCTCTGTGGTTAACCAGTACAACTGTCACGTGACGGCGTGCGTTCTTGGTCGGAACCCGTTTGGGACGTGCATGATATCTATTTTTGTTCAAGCATAAACGGATGAAGGATAAACCGGTTCGGAATTCTGGAGAAATAAATTTTGACAGAAATAAGTGGACTCTGTCACATAGAGCATGTACAAACACAATCATGTTCATAGCACTTGTTTTAACGGATTGGTAAGTACTAACATCTGTCTAGGAACGATCGATAAAACAAAGGTCCAGAAAGCTTTGCTCATGA
>NW_008757343.1:0-897 GCF_000715545.1 Opisthorchis viverrini | reverse complement strand
GCAAAACCCCGAAACTGTTAAAAAAAACATGTGTTGACTTCTCGAATTTAGTTTGGAAAACGTCCAACAGATAGCGTTATGGAGTAATAAAGTTTATGTTACCAGTGGACAGCATGTGAGTGAGGTCTTCCTGTTGTACAACACAGGTGGTTATCTATCTGACCACACACTGAAACCGGGCCTTCTTACTGGTCCGTCAGATGTAACTCGTCGCCATGGTAACACGTAAACACTAAGATCACACGTGAATACACCGATCCGTAAAGTTTACAATGAGCGACTTCCACTTAATCCTAACTAATCACAAATGTAGCGCATGCCTTTATGACAATCAAGCTGTGTTCGTGCAACCCTAGTTCAACAACAATCTACCACTTTGTTACGCCTAGATTTTCAAAGTATTATTTTGGGTATTCGTAAATCCGTTTTGATGTTTTTAAAGTCTTAATCCCACCACAACCATGAGAATCATGAACAGCCTGGTTCACACATCTTCATAACTGTCTAATAGTCAAAGTTATTTGTTTTCAGACCTGAGGATAACCATTTTCGTGCACATACGACAAAGAACTAAACCAAAGCTTTCCTGTTTGAAAATTCGGAGATTATTCATGCATTTGCACTTTGAAACACCTTGTTCATCTGAAAACATCGGCTGAATTGAATAGGTTGTTCACCGACCCGTTTGGCTGTGATTCAACAATATTGTATTCGAAAGATTGACTCTTGAAACGTTTTCACACTTGGGTGACTCGATATAGTGCCACTATTACGGTTCTGCGTATTAAGTAGTCTTCTCGTCCATGCTGCTCTACAGCCCAAGAAATTTAGTTTTCTGTATTGTGGAAATTCCATTCAGGCTCACGAGCTGTTTCGCTAGATCCACACACACACACA
>NW_008757342.1:0-897 GCF_000715545.1 Opisthorchis viverrini | reverse complement strand
TAAACTCAAGTATAATGGCTTCTTCCCATCAATCGTGATAGGCGGTTGGATAGGGCAGATTCTTGAATCAATCCAGTGATCAATCGAAAGCTTTTTCCCACGAATATTTGTGTATTTACTTTTGCCGTGCATTCCAGAAAATCAGCGGGCTTTGAAGGTTTTATCAATTTTTTATACACACTGAAGGAATATTGCTGAATATACTGACCTCAGTTTCAGTAAAAATGGTTTACTCAGCCATGATATGGGTATCTATGGTGCCCACTGTGGCACGAAGACTTCAGCGTCTGCAGTTTCTACATCAAACCCCTGAGGATAAGTAAACATGATGCAATCATCCTTTTGCACTTGGTGATGTTCAGGTAAGGCCCCAATTCTTGTACAAACTAGAGGCTTCTACAAACCTATTTGGCTAGCATTCATAAAAGGATTGTTGCAACTGACACCTTACACTGTAGAACGAATGATGTAAAAAGCACTACAGTACCCCATATAATAATAAAACAAGCCTTCCACCTAATATTCGATCAATATTTGTTTCTTTAGAAAATCTTTCTGTGGAGGAATGCTCAATTTTTAACATTCCAACCTTCGGAATAGTATGTTATCGGCTTGATTGTGTTTATTGCGAGATCCTGGCTCATCGTGTTACTTGCTGAGCACTCAATTCGGTCGTGGTGGTTACAGCGCGGTGGCCCAGTGCTTCAACAAGCAAGGCCAAGTTCATCAAAAGCATTCCACATTGCTTCAACATACAAGTGCACTTTCCTTTTTTACAAAGACCGAATTCTCCCATATAATTGCAAAACCGTTAGTAAAATTCATGCGGCATCAACGTCGTTTGAACAATTGTCCTCCTGTCCCGGAGCAATCATTCTGGTGAGTCTACACAAAAGG
>NW_008757341.1:0-897 GCF_000715545.1 Opisthorchis viverrini | reverse complement strand
TGAACCCAAATTGGATTTATTGCGACAAATGCACTCGTTCGCAATGCAATTTATTTTACACGGGAGACTAAAGTGAACCTCACGTTGGGCTTCCGTGGTTTGTCATCGGACTAAAATTTACATGGTACATGTAGGTAGATTAAAGTAGATCGACTGAAATTCACTAGGATCAGATGTGATTACTGCGTTGATGTGTAAGTTAGGGAAATAAAGCCTACCATATTTCGCACATTTCGAGAGACTTCAGGAAAAGGTGAATGTTTTATATTAAGACACAATTACTCACCACTTTCAAAAGTAGTGTAAAAATTGGGATTTTATCAAACAATTTCCTGACTGAAGCTTAATTTGTGGGCCTCTGGAGCCATTAGAATCAGTTTTAGCCACAGGCCCCCATTATTTTAGATCATTTCCTCAAAACATCACTGCTGAACGCTTCCATCACCTCGAAATCGTTGGAGTGATAAACGGATCTTCAGGCCAATCATGATGCAAAATATTCTAGTAAACTTGCCATGCTCTCCGAGGGCGCCAATTGAAAACTCGACAACTGTATACAGTAACTTGCTGACAATGTACGGAGCTGCTCACTTTTTATTGTGAGCGTTCACGCTACACATTTTATGCATATATATATTAGACAGGCTGCGGGGTTCTCATTTATGAGTAAGTTTATGGTGCTGGCCACAGTAGATGGTGTATACTGTATACCGTATAAACTGTGAAAATACATCGATGTTTAAGCTTCTTCTCATAAGGGATTGGCAAGTGTTTTTCAATCAGTCTCTTAGTTAGATTTTTCGGAGACAATTTTTTGGCAAATATTGAGACCCTGCGATACCTAGGGTAATCGAAAATGCTAGGAATCGATGAATCTTTTGTGACGCTACCGACAAT
>NW_008757340.1:0-897 GCF_000715545.1 Opisthorchis viverrini | reverse complement strand
GGGAACGAAAGGAAGTGGTATTTACCTCACCAACCCGGTTTGAATCCGAAGAAACCAGAAAAGCTGCGAGTGACCTTAGATTGCGCGGCCAAGTTTAAGGGCGTATCCCCAAACGATAGATTGTACCAAGGTTCCGACACTACTGAGAGTTTGTTGGGAGTACACTCGCGCTACCTGAGTGAGTACCATGCAGTGGCTGCAGACATTTCCAAAATGTTCATGCAAGTAAAGGTTCCCGAAGCCGCAAGGGTTGCGGAAGAACTGAGGAAAGAAGCAGGATTTGCGTTCACAAGAACAACTTACTGGACGGATTCAACTATTGTGCTTCACTATATGCTGAACACTGCCACTTGCTGTAGTATCTTCTTAGCAAACAGAATCTCTACGATTCATCAGTTATCGTCACCCGGTGATTGGTATCACGTATTGAGTGAAAATACGGGAAACACGACTCTAGTGGAGTAAGTTTTCCGATTGCTCTTCGATATTGGTTCAAGGGACCGGACTTTCTGGAATGCTTCCAAGGCCCAGTGGCCACACTACGAAACAACGTTCATACCATAAGGAATATAATTGAAGACGAAGCACGCTTCGTTTAACGTAGCCGCTGCTTCGGAACCAGCTGGTTGCATCTTCTAGTGGAAAGTTGTTCCGATCGCTCTAAACTTCTACGATCTGTAGAATGGTTGACAAGATTCAAAGCATACCTGGGAATGATGGCAAGCGGCTCAACTGAATCCTCACTGAACACTGGAGGATTGAGGCTCACAGAAGTGAGGCATGCTGAGCGTGATATTATTCGCATGGTTCAGAAGGCGGTGTACCCAGAAGTCATGCTGAAATTAAAACGGTAAGGTTGACGAACGACGTGTACGCAACCACAAATTAATACGCTTA
>NW_008757339.1:0-897 GCF_000715545.1 Opisthorchis viverrini | reverse complement strand
TCAGTTGAGTCTCCCGTGGAAACCAAACTCGTATGCAACTCGGAGTATTTGCCGAATCTTTTGGTTTCCTCATAGTCAGGCAGAATAGATTTTGGTACTTTTCCTGTGAAATCACTCTCTAAGCATTTCATTCACTTGATCCTTCGGTCAACAAGTTGTTCTCAAGTTGTGTCAGGGATTGTTGCTTTGAGGAATGCCAGTTGCTTAGACTTGGTGGCAACGGTCTCTCAGAGCAGCCGATCTTTAGATCTTTGTCGACTGACCCACCATAGACATTGTGTGAATATACTGTTGCTGTCCAAGGGTCCAGAGAGGTCGGATTACTTTGTGCCCGTTTACTTGGTTTTCAGCATTGGTTAGCTTACTGAGATGTATCTAACCGAGGTGAATTAGTCAACTACGTAGGTATGAATTAATGCCTACAACAGAACCCAGTTTTCAGTCCAGTCATATATTCTATGGAAAGATTCTTGTTGCGGCAGACTCTTTGGTGGTCTAAGCGAGCTAGCTGTGAGTTGTTCTCACTATACTGTCAGTAAGACTACTGCCTTTATCAACTGTTTTCTGGGTCAGGTGTATCTTAGGCCATTGGTTTTGATCAGCACAGTTGTTTTCTTCAAAATGGAATGTGAATGGAAATTATAGTGACTTTTGCTTTTTGTCTAGTGTTATGTGAATACCGACCTTGATAACACGTGATTGTCCATCCAATAGTGTTTAGCTGGCTGCTGTAAGTCCCGCACTTTAACCATCCGTACGCCCTTCGTTTGATTACCTGGTTTAATCTACCTGCACTCACCACATACGGCACATGTCGATCGAGTTTTTGTCCAGGAACGAGTATACCATACTGGATTCTCCGTCTTACCAGACTGTGCTAACAAAGTTTCAAACTCT
>NW_008757338.1:659-897 GCF_000715545.1 Opisthorchis viverrini | reverse complement strand
GGACGTCTCCAACATCTTTAAGCGGGAAGCAGGGGCCCTATTTCAATTGTCCTGCAGCTTACACGTTGTAATTTTTGCTTGTTCAGTAAATCTCAGTAACCTAGTGAGCATATTCATATTTTGCATGTCCCACCACTTAATGGACTTTCCATATCTCAGTTGTTTATTATTATTGCCAAAGGATACATGGGAGAAATATTGATTACCCATAAATTTGACAATTGCGCTTACGATAAGA
>NW_008757338.1:291-632 GCF_000715545.1 Opisthorchis viverrini | reverse complement strand
CCACCTGTTTGCTTCACTAAATCCGACATAAACTAATAACTAGTGAAACTGAAAGTAAAGCTCACCTATATTCAAACGATCTTTTACTTCCGCATGTTGAATATCATAGAATTTCGGGTGAGTATATTGTGCATATAGAGCTTGAACGAAAACAGACGTTTAGATACCTAGAATATTCCCTTAGCAGCGGACCATTTTGCTGTGTTTGGTCACGTGATATTTATGCTCGAGCTGGTCAGAAATGAAGTTATTCACGTGAATTTAGTACTTATTTGCTAATCGTTCGCGCAAATGACGGGAGCAACAATTTGAAAGGTAGAGATGGGATTTGATGATGTGTG
>NW_008757338.1:0-163 GCF_000715545.1 Opisthorchis viverrini | reverse complement strand
TTTCAACACAAACGTTTGTGGCGAAAAATGATGCAGGTATTTTTCACCCACCGCAAATCAGCGCATCACTTATTACATTTTGGAAAACAAAATTAATATTTCAAACAACATTGCTTAATTCATCCCTCCAGAGCTATACAGCCGGCAAAAATTGAAATATGTA
>NW_008757337.1:0-897 GCF_000715545.1 Opisthorchis viverrini | reverse complement strand
GGCACCGGAAGAGTGCTATAGCTGAACGCAGGGACTTTAGTGTGACGAAAAGATTAGTGGTTGGTGTGTTGCCTATCTCGTTTATTTCAGTGCATTTACACATGACACTCATATATGCTATCCGTACCAAGTTTGACAATCACACAGACGCTGTAATCGATTAGCGGCCACTTCCCGCAAACTGAGGCACACAACCTCGCTCTAGAACCTAGGTAGAACCGAAAGTACACATTTCGTGGGTAATATCTCCTAGTCCCATCCGTGAGGTCTAATATTCACCACGTCTCAGTCTGCGGCATTCTGAAATGGGCGCACTTAGAACCGCCGTTTTCGCTATCATTTGGCACGCACTAATCATGACGTAAATATGAAAGCCTTTGGGTCTGATCATAAACGGCGTGACCGATTTGGCTGTTGCGCAGCCGAACACCCACATCATATTTTTTTCATCACGGATTCGTTGAGGCTACACTCTATCAGTCATAACTCTGTGATGATGCTCATCAAATCCTTGAATATTTTTTAGTCCCGCGGCTCTCAATCCCTCTTGCATTCACACAGAAAATACTGCATGCCTCTTGAGTTTTAGAAATAAGCCATGGATATCCTAGATTGGCGAATCAAACCAAGCCAGAGATCAACGCATTGGCCCAACCACAGTAGCAACACATACAAGTCCCAAGACGCGTGAAATGTTGCACGACACTCAGCGCATTTCTGTGACGATTTCATGATTGCACAACCAGTAGCATAACCTTAAGGTGTGAGGCAAGGACCATGCCTGTGGAGGCAATGAGCTTAGTCGGTTGACCCAAACTTCTGTCGGCCTTTAGCTTATTGGAAGTGAGAAAGATATCAACCGTGTCGCTTAGCTGTAGCACCCTTTCGGTGCCTAAC
>NW_008757336.1:0-897 GCF_000715545.1 Opisthorchis viverrini | reverse complement strand
CTCATTCCGAATTCATTGGTTCCAGCCGATTTCAGCCGTGGTTCCGAGGCATCGGTGATCAAAGATATGAAAATGCCTCCGATTCTCTGCCTGAAGTGGCCAACCAAGTCTCGCAACCCTACAGCAATACAGCCCGCGTTGTAGTCTGACATACGCGTAATTTGAGACTACGTCACAGACTGTCTGAAATGTCAACAAGTCCCAAAGAACCCTCACCGCCTTCCACCTGCTCCTTGGCCTCGATCCGAATGCCCCTGCTCCCGCGTGCATATCGATTACGCTGACCCTATTGATGATGTACCATGCCCCATCTTGGTCGACGCCTTCTCCAAGCGGCCAGAAGTTGTGCACGTTGTCCAGCCAACGACAACGAACATCATACAAGCCTCGTCTCAGCTCCTTAGCCAGCACGGCTTCCGGGGAATCCAGTGTCGTACAATCGATGACAGCTCAGCCCCAGCTGCCTCCAAGAGTTTTGCCGAAGAAACGCCCTCACGCACGTCCGTTCACCACCATACGGCCCAAGTCAAACGGTCGATGTGTTCAAGCGGGCACTGCTCAAATCTCGAGGGGAGAGGACATCCATCGGTGTGCTCCGGGGGTTTCTTCTGGTCTATCGGACCAAGACCGGTAATCACCTTCTGAAGCGCTCATGCGCCAAAAATTGCCAACTATCGATTCGGCCATGCCTCCGACACCAACGGCTTGTTCCCGGTTCACTGCGAACAGATCAGATGACCAAATATGACGTGGGTGCAATTGTTTTTTTCCGTGGTATGATCGAGCAAGGTGCGGACCCTGAATCCAAGTACACGTCACACGAAAACACGGAAGCGTAATATACGACACATGTTAGCCGAGAAACCTGGACGTCACGAAATAATCAACTGCGTCCGT
>NW_008757335.1:0-898 GCF_000715545.1 Opisthorchis viverrini | reverse complement strand
AGTATCATCAAGGCTGTCTTTAGTACGTGCTTTCACTTCCTGTCAGCACTTCGGCCTTCATTCTCCTTATTCACGGTGAACTAGGTGACAGGGATGAGAACCACTGCATTTCAGTGCATGGTTTGTTGGCTGAAAACTGACGTTTTGTTTTCATTATAGAGGCTATTTCTTCTCGTCTGACAGGAGGCATCCGAGTGTACCGCCGAAATGGTTTTCACTGCACATTTATGTCCCACGAAGGGTGTTTCTACTCTTGTAGTATGTAATCTTCGGGTTAAAGTGGTCACTCTCTTCCGCATTCTTCGGTCATTCCAAGCACCGTGCTTTCTGGATACATTCTGACCCTCGGGTGCCTTTGAGTGAAATCTCCGGCAGTTGTCCACTTTATCAAAACTGAATATTGGCTGATAAACCGATTCGGTGATCAATCCTCTTACAGGACCATGGCTAACTGTTCTAGTTTACGTTTAATATCATCCAAAATGCAACTGTGACATGCTTCTTTGAACAGTTCTTGCATGCCGCTCACGCTTGCCGCTGTGAGACTAAAAGTACACACGCGCTCTAAAGTTTAGGATTTTCTCACTGATACTGAGTTTAACCCAAACGCGAACATATGCGGCGCAACTTCCATGCCGGGTATCTCAAAGTGGACGTTTATCCCGATACTAGCAATTACGTGGAAATTGTGGAATCACTTACTTTTATAGGGCGCCATCGAGACGTTCTGTTCAAAGCGATGAGTCACCACATGGGCAATTTACTTTTAATTAAATGAATCCCTTGGAAAGCGCGTAAAGTCCGGACATTCAAATCGACATGGGAAAACGAAAAACCTTCGTGACTTTCCGTTGAAAAGAGGTCGGAAGTTATTGGGGTGCAGCCGTTTTCGGGGATT
>NW_008757334.1:0-898 GCF_000715545.1 Opisthorchis viverrini | reverse complement strand
ACAACAAATTGATGAAAACTAGGGACACTTAAAACAATACAGGACGGTATTGATCAACTCTGAATTGTCAACGTTATGAATTTAATCCGGAAAGGTTTTGCCGACAAAGCAATATCACGCTAAAAGGCCAGATCACTGAAATCATCCGCAGGGACATATTTAAGTCGTCTCCTTTTGGGGATCATCATCTGATTTGACCGTTGTGAAATTTGGAGTTTCATATCAAAAGGGCAGTCACCTAGCATCTTGTTATAGTAGGCAGTAGATTCTTGCAAATGATTGCAATCGGGTTTCCTCAGCCATCATTCTATCATTCTGTCAAACTAATAAGCTCTCTGAGAGACCCACAAATACTCGTTCGAGGTTAAGGCACTTTGGAATTTCAGCCAATAAGATATCATTCATCATTCCCTTAATCTTGTGTAGAATTTCCGGGCCAACCTTGGCTCGGATACTGTTAAACAGATTGAGTGCTATACAATATGTAAATGTTTATAGTCACATTAGCGTAGTGGAATAAGATTATATGATAAAATGTTTCGGTTGCCGTTGGCAACCTTTTTCAGGGACTTGTACAATAGATAGAATACGTTTCAAGTGCAATGTTATCTGGGTTCAGTATCATGTCTTCTGATTGGTGTGTCCCTGAAATCCGTTGGCAATCAGATGCAATCAGCGTGTGTGCGTCTTTGTTAGCTCTGTGTGTAGGCTTGATATTCTGTGTGTGTACTTTGACTGGGACCTGTCCCCACTTGTCGCTGAGCTGGCTGAGGTGAGACTCCTGCTTGATCTCTGGTCATTGTGTTTACTGCGGTGTGCAGTATGTCCATTCCAGAAAAACGCGCAAGCCGTTTGTGCTCCCTGATTCTTACATGGAGTTGCATGGCTGTCTGGGCTA
>NW_008757333.1:0-898 GCF_000715545.1 Opisthorchis viverrini | reverse complement strand
GTTTAAAAGCCTGCACCCATCGATCCGATCTTCAGCTGTACACTTCACCAGCTGGGACCCCTTGCTCCGTGACAATTCTCAGTGAACGGGCCTGTGAACTTGAATTTTTCTCATTGCGTAAGATCCAATGGAAAATGCAAATTGATGATTAAACTAGCAGAAAGTGCGACGTCTGTGGGGAACTACAGATTGCCGGACTTTGGGAAGTTGTGTCTAGTTTGACAACTGTTTTTTAGCCTTATGATTTGTCAAGCTAATAAACCTTGAAGAGTGATTCGTACCTTGGCGAGATGTACCCTTCTGCAAACTTGGTGTTCAAGTAGAAGAAACGGATGACGGAAACTCTCGGGAATGATATAACTTGACAAGGTTCAAGAACAGCCGGGTTGGTCATCCGAATTGGGGGAATTTTCAAGGACATTATGATTAGTATGTTCCGCCAATCAAAAAGGACCGAACATTAACCTAGTCCACAAACTGACTAGTGATCAGCTGCCACTGGATTGAACGTAAAAGCAGGATTGGGCCTCTTGTATACGACAACCACTGTACTAATGACGTTGTCTGATCGGGCTAAGCTACACGTACTTTTATTCTCAGAGTGCCAGAGGAGCTCCAGTGAAATTGAACGAGGTGAACATTGGCCATCATGAATCCAGAATGATTGCGCACAGTTTCATCCGCACCGGTTTCCACGGACGAATTACCTGTTAAGTATTTTGTTGATGGATTGCTACTTGAATCATGAAGATTGTTGCCAACGTGGTTCAAGGCCCACGATACGTGAGCGACTGACCGATGGAACAAGAAAACACCTTTCTGTACGGAACTTGTTCTAAACAATATGGGGTGTGCAAATAAAATGATCGTGAAGTTGAAACTAAACCAAGAGGAATCA
>NW_008757332.1:0-898 GCF_000715545.1 Opisthorchis viverrini | reverse complement strand
TGTTCCTCATGGTGCTTTCGTTTAAATGACTGTATGAAATTGCCAGCTTAAATTATAAGCTCATGATATTCTCTACTGACTAGTGGAACCGGTACTTTTACAAATTCTACTTTTTTAATCTATGGTTCATCACATTCACTCGTATTTCAGAACCCACGTAAATAATGGAAGTGGATACCTCTGTGATTGACGATATCCTTCGTGGAGCACGATATCAGAGTGAAATTCATGACCATGCGAGTTTCAAGACTTTCCTGGATCGTCTTGTCCTCCCGGGAATGGTACTACACCTAGATCCTGATAGACCAGATGTTCATCATTCATGGGCTTTGGGTCCTGGTTTACGCCTTTTACCGAAAACCACCCGGCCTAAACAACCAAAGTCTTGGGATTCAATCTTAATCCTCCAGGTGCGTCTATTGTCTTCGATTTTGAGTTGCGGTTACAATGCATGTTGGAGAGGTTTTAGCTCTGTAACTGGCACAGACAGCTACAAGGTTTGTGACTCACTGGGTACAATACGCCAGTCGTTACTCAGCACAACAATTGAATATATGGCGGCTATCGGAAAGCTGTGGCGTATACCAACTGATTGGAAAGAACGCCAATCACGACCATGGTCCGAGCCGCAAACTATGGGGAAATGGGTGCATGGGTCATGAAACAAACTGCAAGCGGATGGCGCGCCACAGAAGTGTGTGGTTCAAATCTCGGTTAGAGTGCACGGGAAAACTAATGCAGCAGGAGAGACGGCAAATATGTGTACACTACACAATACAATAGAACTGTCACGCTAGCATAGTTCGCTTCCCAGTGAAACAGAAAGCAGCACAAAAATACCATTCTAATTGGAAGAATATTAACCATGCATGCTTTCAAATCCATGTTCATCTGTGCT
>NW_008757331.1:0-898 GCF_000715545.1 Opisthorchis viverrini | reverse complement strand
GTGAAACTATAGATTTCGCACAGTCACGAAAACACAAGTATCCAACTTCAGGTAGAGAAAAGTCACAACGTTCTAGAAGGCTTTGATAAACAATCGGAGATCAGTGTGAATGTAATGTGCCAGCGTGCAAATTGGAAGAGATCTTGATGATTGGCTCTTCGTCTGTCCTAAAACTCGGCGAACGAGCTAATCTACTCGCTTGGCGTGACGCCGGATTCGTGTCAAAACAAGAACGTTGTCCACTGACCAAACCCTTCTTGAATGATGACTTCCCTGTCCCTTCAAAACTTATTTCAACTGATTGAAATGTTTCATGGGTTTAACTGAAGCACCATGCCTACGGGAACAGTTTAGGGGCTCACTACTAACTTTTCGGATTGTAAGACGTATCTCTACGGACCAACCATGAGCTAAACACTGCTATCCTAGGTTGGCTTAAACAGCTTTTCTGATCTGCCATTCAACCGCGAGTCCAACAGCACTTGTCGTGTTTTTCTCCATGTGACGTAGTGACCATGAAGAACCATATTCAGCCGAAACACCGGAAGAATTACCGTAAGATGATTGTGATTTCTATGGACGATAGCGGAATATCCGTTACAGCCTCTTGTGAAGGCGATATTCAAGTAGGCTGGGAATAGGCCTCGAATCACCGGTCATCCACTTGTGGTTTTCATGTCCTGTCGTGTGTTCATTAGGTTGATTCTGCTTTCATGGATGTTGAAAACACGGTTTCGCATGAATATACATGAGCGTGGACCAATCAAGCTTGCTAGATCGACGTTACCTAGAATGTAGTGGCCAGAGTTCAAGGGTATTTTGTTTCGTTCCAAAACTGTGTGAGGTTTGACAAATTATGGGATGTGTCTACGTTCACAAAGAATACACTAACGGAAAC
>NW_008757330.1:0-898 GCF_000715545.1 Opisthorchis viverrini | reverse complement strand
AGTAGCTCATGTAGCAATTATGTTCGCCCGTTTCCTTAGGCCAGGAAGTTCGTATCCATGGATGAAGGGCGTAGGGAGAATTTCAGAATCGCCACACGAGGTCAGTGCGGTGATGAGAAACTGCCAACTTCTAGATCGATTTCTAGTCCCCGAAGAAGAAAGAGAAAGAAAAAGAAAAGAAAAAAAGAAGAGAAAAGAAGAAAGAGAAACTCGAAGAACAAGTGTAACCAGCATAACAAACACTGCCGCAATGGAAGCTGCTCAGTAGTTGAGTGTGCCTCCCCTCCAGTCACTGACTCCGACCACCGGTCTTTATCCGACAAACTTTGTCGAAGACAATGTTGGGCCCAAACTGCAGATGTGATTCAGACACCAGTTTTTCCAGCAAGCGGCCAGGTCAACCAAACGCTTACCAAATCTGTATATCAACTTGCTTGCATTTCCGAAAGACTGGAAGTGTTGCCACATTTTACCCCGGTCCAAGAGCGGGATTAAGTAGGAACACCGGTGGCTGAAACAGTAATGGAGAGCCTCGTTGTTAGTCACCGGATGTGACGTTAGCTCAAGTCCTAGGCGACAACCAACACAGACTTAGGAGGGATCTTTTACAGGTACCCAAGTGACCAAAAGCTACGAATTACTGGACGAATCTCCTTAGTAATGCTACCTATATCGATACGCATATCATGATTTCTTAAAGGCGTCTGATAAGGCCTGTGTTTAAGCAGAATGTGAGGTTGGCAAATCCTTGGACAATATACCTATATGATGGGGCGCAACCAGCGTATTTTTTCTTGAGAAAATATATAGTGACTTTATTTTGTCACTCTGAAACCGTGGTACTCTTTGTTTATTCATGCTAATGATCTCAGCTGTCTCACTAGTAAGACACTCATGC
>NW_008757329.1:0-898 GCF_000715545.1 Opisthorchis viverrini | reverse complement strand
GTGTCTAGTGTCGTCCGTTACGGACGGAAGCACTCGCCTTAGGTATAAGGGATGCCATTAAGGACTCTCAGCACACACCAGCGGAGCTTACTTGAGGAATGGTACTATGTTTTATAGAAAGCTACTTGCTTGGAAGGCTGATACGGGATGGCACTAACACATGAAGACCTTGACGCTCTTAGCCACTTGCGAACAGGGCACCCATGTCTTCACATGATCCGACGGTGCTCGAGCTCGTATACACCCTGAAAAACAGGGGCCATTCCAAGCACAACACCGCATCGACAAGCACGTTATTGTATCGGAAGACGGTAAATCCGAGACGGTCTCGACTGGCCTTCAATTGCCTTCAATGAATGACCGCCGCAAACAACTCCGTCAATACCATCAAATCTTTCGACTCGATTAATCCCGATGAACCCGTTCCTGCACGACGACCCACCTCTCCACGCCTGTCTCTGTTTCATGGTCCCAGCATGCTGCACAACTGACTCTGGCCATGTGACACCGCACAACACGACTATGCCATGGATAACATCCGTGGCAGGAACATGATTAGAATTCAAGATGTCGCGCCCGTTCTGGTGTACTAGGTTGGCTAACAGGTTAAAAAACGACAAGCCCCTACTCTGAGAGTTTCAAGAATTCATTGTCTTCCGTAAAAATAGTTTGGAACCTGCATTCAACCAAATACCACAATGTACTGTGACGTTCGGAGGACAAACTTCCAGACTTTTTCCACGAAAACATAGTAGTTTTTTTAGATGACCATCACAGCTTCTCAATCGCGTATGCAAATATTATTACACCTCGTCTGTGAACAAGAATTTCACGTTCATACGCACGCGGTGTTAACCCAGTTAAGCTCCATCGTTCAGTTGATTGTGGACTAGTTGAC
>NW_008757328.1:0-898 GCF_000715545.1 Opisthorchis viverrini | reverse complement strand
TAGTTTTCACTAGAGTAATTAAAACGGAATACCTTATGGAAACTTTTGAATTCAAAACACAGCAAAGTCGAATAAGATGTTATAATCCCGCTTTTCGATTTATTTGGGCAACATTTTTAAAGGATTTCTAAAAACAGTTTCGTACTACTTAAGTACATTGCCATTTGGGTCCGCCA
Source organism: Opisthorchis viverrini (assembly GCF_000715545.1). Lineage (NCBI taxonomy): Eukaryota > Metazoa > Platyhelminthes > Trematoda > Opisthorchiida > Opisthorchiidae > Opisthorchis > Opisthorchis viverrini. The sequence goes on along the minus strand of NW_008757328.1, from coordinate 722 downwards.
TCATGCCTTCTGATAGGTGTGTTCCTGAGATCAGTTGGCAGTCAAGTGCTACCAGCGTGCGTGGGTGTGTTAGCTCGTGATTTTGAACGCACTTCGATTGGGATGCGCCTCCGTTCGCTGTTGTACAGGCTGTGATGCGTGATCGTTGGAGTCCCTGCTTGACTCCTGACTATTGTGTCTAACAAGGTGTACAGTAAGTCCAAGCCAGACAGACGGGATACTGCCGCCATCACTAAGGTTGTTGCAGTTCGGCTGTGTGTTGGTCTCGAGTACTTCCTAGCACGCCCGTTCCACGTGTGATTTGAATCCCAACTGCAGTATACGTGCACCATCGAAGTTGATTAAATGACTTCACTCAAGTGCGTAAAGTGCAGTGGCTGAGTCACTTTAAAGTTTTTTCTTCAACTCGATTGGGTTTCGCGGATGAAAAAGCACATGTCGTTTGTGCAACTGATTGCTGAATCTCGAGAGGTCATTGCCTGGAAGAGTGAGCAACAACGTTTTCCGTCAGACATTATTTGGCGTTCCGGCTTTCAGAAGACGGTCGCTGTAGATCAGGCCTGGTGCCCCGCTCATCCGTATTGATCTGTGGTAAAGTTTACGCAGATGAATGGCTAACTTGATGGTTTGGCCCGGCGACTGGGGGAGTATCCTGCTAACACTCATTACTTGGAAAATTTATGGGACCCACAATTTTGAGAAGGAATTCCTTTTCCACGTTT
>NW_008757327.1:0-898 GCF_000715545.1 Opisthorchis viverrini | reverse complement strand
GTATCAACATTTGACGCTCCTACAAAGTCACAATTTCAGTCGTGTGAATGCGCCTCTGTCAACGACCGCAGCAAAGGGTCGACATAGTGAATGTAAGCGTGCTCTAGAAAAGACGTCAGTAAGCAAAACACAATGCATCATATAGCAATATCCTGTTACAACATAATAATCGGGTGTTTTTTGCTTAATTGTTTCGGCTTGTTTCAACCGCCTGACTATAATACGTGTGACTCATACAGAATGATTCAATGCCACTCAATTTGTATCAGCTCACAAAATAGAGCTTTTGAAATTCTGTCGGATTCTGCGAAATTCCGAACACTGCCAAATCACCGAAGGACATCAAAGCACGTCCGATCGATTAACCTACCATCAGCTTCGCACATAATCGACATTTTCGACCTAGCGACATATTCAAAGCTCATTATCAATGATGCGACCATTGTAGCAAAACAAGGTGTTTTGTTTGAGTAGATAATCACCAGTATAAATCACGATGGAGACAAACACAGTGACTTCCAGACACTCAGTACAAACAATGAGGGAAAGTGCCTGAGATCATGATAGGCCTCTTCGTAGAAATTACTTTTTCTTTTTACCAGGCTAATCAAAACAGTTTACTTCATTTCCAAGACTGTGCGGCACTCCTTACCTGTGTTTCGTGACAAGACATTTTTCTCTCACTGAGGCTGAGGACGAATTATTCTGAGATTGGAGAAGGGGTCCTCAGCCTAGTTAAATTTACTGAGTCAGTAATTTACCACACAAAAACTGTTTTCTAAACTGGGTGGTTGCTTGGTACCGGGCCTCATGACCTATCAAGATGAAATGTTTTCTACCTGCATACAAGGTAACCAATATAGCTGATGACAATCGAGAAAACACGTGCGATGTGGCT
>NW_008757326.1:0-898 GCF_000715545.1 Opisthorchis viverrini | reverse complement strand
GTAAAAATTAAAATAACTACCTGGCGTCCAACATTTTCCTGAAAAGCCGCTGCCGCAGCCCGTCGCACATTTACCTCGCGATCAAACAAACTGACTAAAATCAGTGCACTGGCAACCTGGTTCACGTAAGGGGAAAAGTCTTGGGCACGGTAGGCTCGAGCAAAGGCCCAGCACACGTAGCAGGCAGCATCGCGAACGTTTGATCCGTAGTTGTGGTCACCAGAACGTTCGTCATAGAACAACGCACGTAAAACCACGGGAATAACCTGTAAGGTGGAGATAGGAAAGTTTAGATAACTAAGTTAGGTAAGTTAGTTACGTGATGCTGGGATACTACGACAAGTTGACTTGCCTCAGGTAGCTTGCTAGGTAGCAGTAAGCTACGGCGACCCAGCTCGGCCAGGGCAAGACAAGCACCATGCCAGGCGGTGAACGGCTCGAGACGTGTACACAAGGATAGAAGTGCGGCCAAAACATCGCTAACCATCGAGCTGCCAAGTCGGTTGCACATACGTCCCAGTCTATGTTTGGATGAAGAAACAAATAATTTATCCAGTGTAACCATGTTTGATGCAGAGCACAAAAATAAAAAATGGGTTCTTGAGATGTGCACAAAAAATCAACGTAGGTTGCGATACATGCAAACGAGGAGTTCGAATCTCGTTCATCACCGCACCAGTGAAGAATCTGTGCGACCAAATTGTCGCGTGCATACGATTTATTATCGGTACTCACGGATTCGTTGCTTCGTTGTAACGATGGCCAACAGGTCATGCCGATACCCGAATTGCGTGATTACTTTCCAAAGTTCAAAGCATCTTAGTCTGACACGATCACAAACAGTAAAGCTAGCGGGATTCCATCTGTCTCCCACCTCAAGCCATTTATTGTGTAGGAG
>NW_008757325.1:0-898 GCF_000715545.1 Opisthorchis viverrini | reverse complement strand
GTGAGTATTGCTCATGTGATTGAAGAAGAAAGATGTGATCTTAGAACAGTGTAGCTGTTCATGTAAGCAGGCTCATAACTCGTCCAGACATTTGTTCAGCAAAGGTGGTCTGTGTTCTTATGATGAGTTCTCCAGAATTTTAGTCCACTGTGTAACCTGAATCAAACTAGCTTTTGACTTACTCAGATGACAGTCTGACAACTTGTAAGGTGTCAGGCTGTTTTACAAAATAGTCATTAAAGTTTTCAGGCGACGTTCTCATCACCAAGCAAACAACCTGGAATTTAACAACTAGTTTTTAGTAAATATATGGGCCATAAGTCCGTATAGGGCCTTTCGATTTGATCGGGGATTCATAAGGTTGGCGTAGAAGAACGGAACAGCCCATTCTCCGTTTACCAGCTTTGAGCTGCTACCTCACCAACCGCTCCACAAGCAGGCTGGTCTTACCTAACTGAACACTGGCTATGTATTAAATTACCTTGTGTTTGGCTATTGTGTCGATGCAAAAAGGTTTCGGCCATCGCCCGTTAACTAGTATGATCCCCAAAATTCAACACCAATATTTCTGAATACATTGTTGGTCAGAAAGTCATTTTTTCGCCGAAACGTCAAAGCTCCAGCTTGATGGTCTTTCTGAGGAATATTTTTGTGTAAGTTAGTGCAGCAAAACACCCTGCGCCGGGAACAAGAAGTTTTCTACTGAAACTGCGGTTCCAGCCTTTAATCGAAATGGTCTCAAACGGGGCTGCACATCGGTGAACAATACCTGATGCTTAAGGGGATTATCAAGCAAGCTAAGATTGGTTCAAGAGAGACTTCAGCTCGTCTATTTTCGAAGTCGCAATAGGCTAAAGAACAGGTCATAAAAGCCGCAGTTTGGAGGCTTAAATATGAA
>NW_008757324.1:0-899 GCF_000715545.1 Opisthorchis viverrini | reverse complement strand
TATTGCTTGCTTGACTAGCCCTCCGTCAGCTTGCTGCGGTTCGCCTTTCTATGTGGGGAGAAGCTAAGTGGCCTGACCAAAGGAATCTTCAAAATGGCTTCATAATATCTCCAAGCGGTTGTACCCATCAGCCCGCTAAGGGAAATTCATGCACCGACTGACAATTTTTGACAGTGAACATTTGTCGTGTTGGAAATCCGTGGTACGAGAAAAAATCAAGTTATTTCGCTCAATTTTGTTCGCGCATCTTGCCAACTGCATAGCTGTGTCTAATGCATTTTACCGCAGCTTGCAAATTACGACTTTAGGGACACTGCACGCATGAGAGTGCGATTTTCAACATTTGGGTCAGCAGGCAGATTAAAAGACTCTGCCCAGGCATGTGGGTGAACCAGATCAGATGGGTTTTACAGGTTCCGCTAACGAGAACACTTGAAGAAAGGAAATATTTTGGACTTATTGAATACAAAGATTTTACTGGCCATGTTATCTGACGAAAGTATCACAAAGCTAATTAAAACCTTGGCAAGTTTCCCATTCAAGAGGATGTCAAATGTACCAGAAAAATGGATTTGTTTGTCAGACTAAGAATTCTTGTATTCGAGATCGATCGATCTGCAGTGGTTAACCTCATGGGGAATTTTTTGCGGTCAAAGCGAGACAGAACCGTGGTGACCGGAAAAAGTATCGTATAAAATCAGGAACGTCCTCAATAGCTGGATGACCCATTGATTTGTCGGTTAAACATTAGATGAATAATTGGTAAAAAGACCAAATTAAGTTTTCTGGTTTTTATTGCATGGGTTCGTCAGCTGATACACATGAGAACAAGACTGCCTATTTTTCTTGGTAAATTGTAGAACAATCTTTCGGTATTCTTGTTTTTTTTTTAAAAAGGG
>NW_008757323.1:0-899 GCF_000715545.1 Opisthorchis viverrini | reverse complement strand
TGAGACACTTTCCCAAACGAAAGAGGTTTTGTCCTTCGTCTTGACTGGTTTTTTGTCTGCTCAAATGATACCTCAACTATTCAGATTCGACGTTTTCTGAATAAAGCGTCCCAATCAAAAGTATCTCAGTTTCAGAAAAGGAACTAGAGAAAGAAACTGGTAAACTCATTTTGGTGATAAAAGTTATCGCAAATCTGACGAATCAGAAAATAGACTCTGTTCAGAATGTCATTACTAATTTGGATCCAAAAAGTTTAAGAATGTTCCTGAGGTTACAGCAAGCCACCAAGGAATAAGCATACGAATTGATGGGAAATAATCTGTTAGTCCAATCCTACAACCCCCAAAATGTCAATGAGTTTCAGTGAATCCAATGAATTGGAACCTTCTTTAAGATAACGTCACTCCTCGTGCTCAGGTGTTTACCCTTATCATCTTTCTGCTTGAAAGCCAGTAACATGTTGTGATGCCGTTAAAGACTCGAACTATCATGTGTAAACTGTTAAAATATTTTCATCAGTTGGGCTACACCATGTGATTTTCAGTTGAGCCGACTCAAAGGGTTTAACTTGTTCTACCGACAAGAGTTCAAACAAGTAGTCGAATTTCGCATTTGCTGGTTTTACTCTACGTCACGAAAAATTTTAAAATCATCGCACCAGTGATCTAAGGTAAATTACGTGAAAAAAAGCAATTGGTTACGGGGTTCATTATCCTACGCGAACACCATGGTTGGAAAGCAGTCCCAAAGTACGGTTCACGGTTACTTTATTATAAATACAGTATAGAACAACTATTTCCTTGAAAATCTTAATAAAGCGATTGTGATGCGGAAACTTGCAATCCCGAGAATTACATGCTAATCAGGTGTACTAGTGAAGGGAAGAAAGCCTTCGCTG
>NW_008757322.1:0-899 GCF_000715545.1 Opisthorchis viverrini | reverse complement strand
TCAATTACATTACAATCAATCAATTACATTACAATCATCAAAGTTGGCATAATCATTCCATAAGTAGCATTTTGAACTATTTGGCTCGGTTGTACTTGGTTCATGGTACACAAAATCTCATGGTATTCGGAGAATGACGTACTACCGGCAGTTAAGAAAAGCAGTAATTGTATTTAGGCCGCGTGTGGGATCTGCGCACTATTTTTAAAAAAATGTTCCACCAAGAACAATGGCCACAAAAACCTGGTAACAAACTGCTCAAAAGCGCTAAATTGGCTAGGAAAAACAAAAAGATCTCATTTGGCTCGCAGATATATTCCAGTAACTGTGACCTATTTTTACTCTTCCATGGGAGTAAAACCAACGATGATAGGACACGAAAATCGCCCGATAATCGATAGTCAGCAGAGCGAAAGTTTTCTAAATCTAAAAGCATAAAAATAATCTGGCAGGGTTTCAGCAAAACCAGCTTTTAAACAAGGGACTAAAAGCAGCCACTGGTTAGACGGCGCCGACTCACAATTAATTGGTAGCCTTTAGAGGGCAGCCAAACTTCACCATGCAGATCTGGATTATATTCTCTTAATGGAAAGATTTTCGGCGTTCGTAATTATTCCATAAAAAGTTACTTTCCTGTACCAAAATTACCATCCAGCTTAAGTATGAATGTGAGAATCAGGCAACATGATGTGGTCATCATAACTCCACCGGGTTTAGGAAAAAGATACATGTCGCCTAGAAGTTTGGAATGCAAAACAGGCGCGCGGAAAACTGCCTTTGTGAGCGGCCCCTTGAAACTGATCGTAGTAAAATGTTTTGGCAGTTCAAAATGCTACACTGGCTTCGAAGATTAAAAGGGGTCATCCAGATTTACCTTGTGTTGCATAAAGCTGAAGCAA
>NW_008757321.1:0-900 GCF_000715545.1 Opisthorchis viverrini | reverse complement strand
TGTCAGTCACGAAGCATTGTGTGGAATTCATTCGCATCACAATGTAAAGATGATGTTTGTTCTCAAAGTTGGCTATAGTTTTTCCGTTGTCGAGACTGAGTAAGATGGAGGACACAGTCATTTTTTCATCTGCTTCGTATGTGGTTAGGTCGGCATCAATGACGTATTCTGAAGCATCGGCTGCCACGATTAGGGGGAGTTTAAGGTTGAAATGGTTTAAGAATGAAGCACATGTTTGATATGAAAAAAGGCTGCTTGACGGACTGGTGAACTGTTTCATTCGGATAAACAAGGGTGTGTTCAGAATAGGGAGTGAACAGGCCCGAGTGCCCTTCAACTGCACTAGTTTGAGGGCCTGAACTGAGTACTATCTATCCAGCTACATGAGCGAGGTTACGGGCTACTCCTTAAAATTTCTCAGGTAGTTTTCTCACACGCAAAGTTGAACGGCAGCTTGCGGTTAGCGAGATGGAATTTATTCCACATATAAACTGTATATCATAGATATCAGCGAAAACCGTAACTCTTGATTACTGACTGTATCAAATGGTGTCGAGGATACGCGGCGCACATCGGAAGGTCTAAATGGATTGAGATTCATTTTGTAACGTTCAAAGCAAGCGTTCTTTGAATATTTGACGGCTGTAACGTAGCGAACCGATGGGTAGCCAGACCTTGGCTGAATTTTCCGTGGTTTCGCGTTATCACCAATTGGGAAGTAGCTCAACTTCTTATCACATCCTCAGTTGTGTGTGAATACCGAAGAAAAATTGGAAGCTCCTAAAGTTGCACACACGTTCGCCATGAGAACACACCTCAAAAAGAACACGAACTACTCGCCAACTTATCACCCTGTCAAGTTAACAGAAATGGATTCCCAAAAGCTCCGTGATTTTTGCA
>NW_008757320.1:0-900 GCF_000715545.1 Opisthorchis viverrini | reverse complement strand
TGAGTAGTGTTCAAACTCACTGCTGTAGAACTCATTCCCACCGAACCGACGGGTGGTTAAACGGGTAAGCAGTTTCATTCTACACAGCTGCTGTGTTGTCGACCCCGGTTCCGTTCCCCCTATGCTGGTTAGTAGGAGCTGATTGTCCGTACCAACGGGAATCCGGCGTGCTGTCGAATCTTCGAATCCATCCAAAATACGCTGAAAGGCATCCCGGGCCAGCTGACGTTGGAGTGCGCGCGGCAATGGCGTGGTGACCGCGTCCAGAGAGAATGGTCGAGCTGGAATAGTGCTTGCCGGAGCTGAGAAAGTAAAACAATTTTGGTGTGAATGAACGTCACTGGATTTCGCCGCAATCACTCTAGTTTTGTGACAAGAGTTGAAACAGAAACAAAGCACTTACGAACAATCTCTGGAATTGACACAGGCACCGGAATTGTTGGAGCGGTCGCAACCATTGGTCCGAAGGCGGCACTAGCGGATGGCACGGAATGCGGTGGCACTGCGCTCAATGGTGGGGGAGGCTGTGATGGGTCGAATGTAGGTAAAATCACATTCGATCCGCCAAGGCCTGGTGGCGGAACGTTTGGTGGGAACATGGGTGGCAGACCGGAGATTGGGGCGGAAGTCAATCCACCCAAAAGTGCATTGTCCAAGTTCGAAGCTGAACTAACCGGGATTGGTTGTTGGCCATAGTTGATCACGGTGGAAATGTTCATTGGTGCAGCGCCATGCATTCGACGAGCTGCGTTTGCCCGAATCATGGCGTCTTCATCTTCCGCATCATTATCCGCACCAGGTTTGTCCCCGACAGTGGTCTTAAACAAGAAGGTTGAAAAAATGGAATAAGAAACAAGTGACTCGTGAATTCACACAGCTATTCGTCAACAAGTGTCAGGG
>NW_008757319.1:0-900 GCF_000715545.1 Opisthorchis viverrini | reverse complement strand
TAGTTACTACTAGGTAGGATAACTAACTATGGCAAGACTACAGCTGTTAGAGTGGAGGAGTTGAGGGAATAGTATTCGGAAGGAAGAATCCAAGTTGAGTATTGTTTTTTTTGTCATACAGATCATAATAGGGGGTGATAGTAGCAGTAGTGATGGGATTCTCGGGAAAAACTTGAAACTTTTTCAGCCGACTGGTTTATATTACTACTTAGCACTTGTGACGTCATCTCCTTGGATTGTGGGGTTTTCTGCCCTTCTTAAGCGAGTAAAGCCACTCTTCGAGGAAAGAAAGCTTGAACTCTTGTTGGAGCAAATGTATTTTGGAAGAGAAACCATACGGGGATCTTTTTGCTAACGCCTACTGGGGCCTTAGAAATGACCATTTTTCAAAGGGTATCTTTCGGTGGATTACTATGATCTCATGTTTACAAATAAAGAGCAGAAGTAGCTTATATTAACTCGAAAAATTGGGTGTACTGTCTAAGCTGTGGTCGTGTCGGACCAAGACGATACGACTCAGCCCCAATGTTCCTGTTTCGTAGTAAGCGGCTGGAACTATCCTTTTAACTGAAAGACGATAATGAGTGTTTCCAAGTCATTTGGGTGGTGTGTACAAGCGGTCGAAATTGGCAGCAGTCGTTGTGGTATAGTCGGTATTCTCCGAAAATTCTACATTTTTGTTTTGTTTTCGGAATCAGGACTTGGACACACCGGGACCATGGTGTGTCAACAGAAATCCTTACAACTGATGAGCCATCGGGTCTACAATCACTATTTCATTGAGAGAGGAGTACATGGAAGTCAGGTACCTTGATTACAGAGGGGCTATTACGCTTCATTCGGACGGGACATAGGAGGATGATGACTAGGAAAGAAATCGGAGAGAAAGCGTATTCTGAA
>NW_008757318.1:0-900 GCF_000715545.1 Opisthorchis viverrini | reverse complement strand
TGGTGAAACAAACCCGATTCATTTAACAATTATCGGGTGCCGAAATGAGGGGGGCTTGGTGACAACGGACGCAGTGGGAAAGTCTGCTGCTCCGGATTCTTCGTGCTTCGGAAGTTCAGCTCAGGATGGCGCTGTGAAAAGTGGTGATTGACTGACCGAATTCGCAGCCTTCAATCTACTTGGGATATTCAACAGATGTTCCCAGTACCCGAGTAGGCGTCCATTCACTTCGCTCTCTAGTTGCAGTCGCACTGCATCATATAGGATGCACCCTAGTAGATGACCGATGGGTAGCATTTGTTGAGGACTGTGCGCCCATCCCCCGTTTAGCAGGAACTGGCAATTGATGCTGATCAGACCATGCCACTGTACCCGCCGTGTTCAACCATTGTGTTGCCACTCGGAACATACTAGGGCTTACGAAACCAATCTAGGTTAGCTGCCCTGAAGTGCCCGAAAGTCCCCTTCAACCGCTGGTTGAAATCACCTTGTCGGTTCAGGTAATCTCCGTTGGAGGGTCCTTTCTCCACCCAACAACATCCTTACAATGGCCAACGCATCGAATTCCATCAAACTATCGACGAGCCACATCCCCGAAGCGGTCGGATCAACTTACTTTGGAGAGGGCCGTTTAGGCCCTCAAAGACAAGCAAGCGAACTAAGCTTACCGATATCTGATAATGCTCCTCTGCTGATACCAATCTGATGGCGTATTGGTGTATACAGTGTATATAAGTTGAGCTTCAGTGCAAATAATCACGAAAACGGTGCTCACTGAAGACGGAGGTCATACTGGGCCTCAAAGTTTACTGGTTATCGAATGCGACGTCGAAGTGGATCGAAGTGCAAAGCACAAACATCGATTGTGGAGAGGTTTAGCTGTCAGTCTATCGAGTCACT
>NW_008757317.1:0-900 GCF_000715545.1 Opisthorchis viverrini | reverse complement strand
TGTTACGGCTGAACGATTTCCTAAAATGGCTTCAAGGCTTCAAAGACAGAATTTTCAGTATCTTGCTGTTTCAATAACCACATAAGCCACCATCGGACCAGTGGAATGGTAGAACCATTGCGAGGTGTTAAATCTTACGTTCCAGAGGGCAAAAACTATAAGGCACAATTAAACAGCAGATGCAGTTTCGATTCCCCAACAGTATGCGCACCACATAAAATGTCAGGGCCATCAAGAACAATGAGTTGAAACAACTCACCGGAATAGCGCTCATTGCATCGTAGTGCGCACAAATAAGCAGCACAGGTAGCTTCCGCCCATCTCCAATTCCAAGGTGACCCTAATTGATATGATTATTTTCTCTGTAGCCAACGTACCTCAATGTTGGTGACGTGGAACATGTCTGTGTCCTTTGCAGCAGCAGGTTGCATAACGACGCGGTAGCTCGTTGACCAGATAGTGGCAAGTGCTTAAAGATTACGAGGGAAAGGAGGAAAATACCTGCCAACCCGCCAACCGATTGTTCACGTCGAGACATTTCCAGCACGTCATTTGCAGTTACAGTTAGTTGCTCACTGTCAAGAACAAAGTAAATTGGGATCGTGATTTCACTCGCCAGAATCTCACGCTCTAACTCCGAAAGGCGCTTGAAAATCGTAAGAAGTGGGAAACGCACAATACCTTCTGTAGTTCAGGGGGCCAATTTCTCGCTGGCAGGGATACAATTACGCCAGCGACGTGGTGAAACGCAGCATCTTTTATCGTTTCTATTGTTGCTGCATAGAGGGGCAAAATGATACACCTCCGTGATACTAACTTCGAATCAAAAGACTGCAGTTCACAGTTTAGTGCAATGGCCGTGCTACCTACAGTTGAAATCACTCCGAGGAAATAAAAAAA
>NW_008757316.1:0-900 GCF_000715545.1 Opisthorchis viverrini | reverse complement strand
ATCAATATCAGGACATTCGTTAAGTTGATGGATTGCAAGTGATGCGAAACGAGAAGCAATTTTTAGGCTTTCTTTCAATGATCATGACTGAGACAATATATGTTCTGAGAAACGTAAACATGCAACTGTCATTTATTTGGTTTCCATGGTCGCTGGATATTCGGGCACGATACAGGTCGAAGCCACGTATCGGTTGTGAGAAAACAAACGCATTTCGTGATTTCATGTGATCTCATTGCGATTGTCCAAAATGCTCAAGCAAAAACAGAACTAGGATTTGGGTATTTTGTTTCAGGCTCCCATGTGTCCCATTTGTGATCGAAACAATGAAAAAACATTGTCGTTAGGATGGAACGAATTTCATCAGATTGAAAGGGACAATTCTGTGATACTTCTGTGGATACTACTTACATGTTATTAAGAGCATCCAATCGGAGGCACATTCTCCCGCATGTTTATTAGAGCGCATTGACATCGACCTCCTGGACTAGCAAGAATAATCGATCGAATATATGGGGCCTCCTTGGCAGACGGATACGTTACTATATCCTGAGAATAAATCCACTAACACCAAACAGCATCGCGTTCGCGGACACCGAGAAAGAGGGATGAAACTCACATCTATGCAGTTTAAAACAGGTTGACCACAGTTGATGACACTTCATTAAAGTTAGATCAGTTGCAAAACACATCTTGTGTGTTTGCCAAGACTGGCGCCAACAGGACAACTCAAAGTGTGTTGATCCGTGGACACCACACGACGTCGACGGTTCCGAGCTGTGCTCCGATTTTGGTCGGCGTGTGTGAATCAACTGGTTCGCAGATGGGCTGAAATCTTTAGCTAAATTGCGGAAGAGAATTGCGTTTGGAGAAACCGCAGTGATTTGAAACGCGCCTATA
>NW_008757315.1:0-900 GCF_000715545.1 Opisthorchis viverrini | reverse complement strand
TAGCAAGCTAAATGTTGCGATTTTGGGGTCCATTAATCATAGTTGTATACCTGTATGTACAACATATCGCGGTATAAAAACATGCTGGCGTTTTGACTCTAATTCTTCCCACAAAGGTTTATCATTTGCATATGCAAGTAATAAATTAAATTAATTAATAATTAATTGAAATTCGCCAACCGAAATTAATTGTACCTCGTCAAAAAATAGGGAAGGTACGCAGAAAAATTTGTTTGTTTTGGGAGCATTATTTACGAGGCAATTAGGTTTCTTGGTTCATTGAACTCAGATCAAGCTGACCGATTGGTATATGTCTAAATTCATATTACTTGGTTGACTTCATTTTCTCGAGAGTCGATTACCGGAGGAGTTTACTAGCGCAGATTTACGTTGTAATATATATACTTCCCTACAGAGCGTTCAGTAGATAAATATTCTTCCTAAAAGAAGAGAAGCGTCATCTCTTGCACCTATTTGGAGTATAACTTCCGTGCAACCCGAATAAAGCAGGTGGGGTGGGATGACATTAACCCTTTCAGACCCAAATAGAAGTAATCGAAAAGCCAGCGGTGATTTCGAACCTCAGCCCTTTCGGTCAGTTGTCCCAAGATTTTACTTGTGAACTGTCTCGAGTTAGGTAGAAGAAAAGTTATCCCAGCAAAAATGGCCTTGCCAAGTAAGTGCCGGACGTTCTCATGCAATTACTGATACCACTACATGAATTGTGTTCTGCATACTGTTAGAGAGATCTCGTTTGGTTAGAGGTCTTGTTTATGCTCTATAACTGGTCATTTATTGCATGTTTGGTTCTTGAAAACTCTACCCAATAGCAAGAAGTTTTGTTGACGAAAGTGACCCGATTTCAGAATGACCACGGTCCACAAATTCTTATACTCCAGC
>NW_008757314.1:0-900 GCF_000715545.1 Opisthorchis viverrini | reverse complement strand
CAGCTACAACCAGTGTACGACCAGTTATTACAGCTGATAATGATGATGAGTCATACTGGGACATGTGAATTCCCAATTTGGTCAGCTGAAGAACACTTTTTGCAGAAACGTCTGGTCCTAAACGTGTTAGATCTGCTGATTCGCCAATCTGAGGTATCTGCTTCTGACCCGCTCCAGGGCCTAGTTGCCGAAAAAATGATTCACAATAGGGAACACAACCGCTATATTCCAAACAAGCGAGTGCGAGAGCGTGAGTGTGAAAAGTACAACGGCCTCAAGCTATTTATTGGAAGGACACTGTCTGAACTTGCTTCGTTGCTAACGCAAACGGTCTGGCTTTGGTACGAGGCTGTGACGTGCTGCATATTGCGGGGGCGTTGCCCGACCTTGGTCAACGCTGACTCGCGCTGTCTGGGTCAGATTCAAGGCTGTGACGCGCTGCATATTGAGGGGGCGTATCTGTCTGGTCAACATCTAGCGGAGCTGAGAGTCTCGGTAGATTTCGAACATTCAGATGCTGTTTTCAGGATGGTGACCTTGCTGATAAAACGGATTTCATGTGACTACTTTCTCGATGTCTACGGGAGTAAAGAACAATCCAGGTGCACCCCCAGAATGACATCAAGGCCGCTCGGCTTGGAAGCCTGTAAATTGGGTCTCAGGTCATTCATATCCAGCAAAGACTATCCTTTTTGAAGTCCTGCGTCTTGTCATCATCCGGAAGCAGTTTGAGTGAAACGCGGAGGCGATTGGAGACAAACCCCAAACAGTAGCCATAAGGTTGCTTCGTAATCGCCATAACTTCCTTCAGGGTTCTGCAATGATGTCAAAAGCGGTCCCATCTTCTGAGGGTATTCTTGAGTCATACAGCGATTCTTTCGAAATCGAAGTAAACTCTTG
>NW_008757313.1:0-900 GCF_000715545.1 Opisthorchis viverrini | reverse complement strand
TTCATGACTGCGCCTAAACTGCCGGTAAGTTGAAGACTTCCTGAAAGGGAAAACGAAATAAAGAAATGCGCACTTCCAAAGTTTGTGAGAGAATAACAAACCGCTCCTCAACGGTCTTGGAAGACGAGTCCATCAAGGGTCAGTTGCAACACTAACCTACAGACGACAAATTATCAATAAAAATTTCTTCGGACAAACATAAGCATCCAGAAGAGAGAATAGAACAACGAGTCCATCGACGTACCCTTTGGTAGCTTGGGCTCATCCACGTCGGAATCAGACGAAGCGTCGTCGGTTTTTCGTTCGCTTTGCGCAGGTACATCGCTGAACGGCACCTTGTTGGTACACTCGATGTACAGAACAGACCCACCCATGGAAGTCCATGCTAGACCCATGACAACACCTGGTGGGGTCTCGGATTCGTACAGACGGTCGGTGATCCACACGGGATGCCCCACGTAGGAGTTCAAATTATCGACACCAACGATTATGGGTGGCTGTTTCTCCACGTTGACCAGTTGATAGGCAACTTTGCGAAAAATCTGTGCAAAGTAAAAGGTGGTAGATTAGTTACAAGAATGTGCACCCCAGTAACGAAACCTGCAGCCTATTTTCTATGGCGGTAGTAGGGAGCTGAGTGAATTGCGGGAACTGACTTATTCCTTAGGAATCCAAGCAGCAATAAAACAAATTTTCTACCTTCATGCCAAGCGGAAACGTGAGATCAAGGAGCCATAGCAATAATCGATTAGCGGATCCGAGGTGCGCAAAACAATGGCCAATAGCACCAAGCCTCCATTGAATTACACACAACCCAGGACCTAATAAAAAGTCATACTTACCCAAACAAATTACAGGATCGCACCAAGTCCTCCAAAAGCCGGCTTCTGGAGCTAACCG
>NW_008757312.1:0-900 GCF_000715545.1 Opisthorchis viverrini | reverse complement strand
AGTAGAGCACCCAAGTTACACTGTAAAACAACAGGTTTCTGCTCCTACTTGTCCGTTCGGTGTCTGATTTCCAGAACCGAGTTTCGATCATTGCAGTCTCCGAGCGAATCCTTCGTCCTCTGTATTTTGGGACCGACGTAATGGTCATTCCTTACTCATCTGTCCCTTCAGAATATGTTTAAATGGAAAAAGCGCAGTAGCGCATACACTCTCCCCCTCAGAGAGACCTCCGGTATGGAACGCTATATAGGCCTCGATGGTTTATTTTTCATCGGTTGATGAATAACTTTGGACTCTTGTCACTAAAAATGCACTCAGGTCAAACAGGACTAATGTTGGGACTGTGTGTGTGGCTGAACGACTCTAAGGGCAGACAGAACACCCGCGAAGGTGGGCCTGTCTGTTTACGCAAACGTGATGCGTGCATGTTTGTGCAGGAATCAGACTGAGTAAGACGTGTTTACGATGCTCCGTTAAAGCGTTCACTCTGTCGGTGATGGAAGCTACGGTGGCGGTTCTGCTCCTCTGACCTTTACCTCCATGAATTCTATCATATTCTTAATGTCTAGGTTGCTATGTATGCGTATGAATCGACAGCTGCGTGCATTTTGAGAACGGACGTAAGGGTAGTGGGAGGAGCGCATTTGTCTCAAGGCAAGGTCAGGTGCAAGTTATCGGCTTCTTGTTGGATTGGCGCAAGTTTGTCGCTGGTCAACACAACGCAGTTTCAAAGTCCGCATAGCAAATAACGATGAACGGAAGATTGGTTCGGAAGTGTGGATTGGGGTCGTCCCTTCCGAGACCAGTCTCATGATTGCGACGGGTGATGCGATCACACGACCGTCACGGCGGGGCAAGTCAGGATAGGCCTCGAGATTCTGCTGGGTTCCAGGTGAGTCT
>NW_008757311.1:777-901 GCF_000715545.1 Opisthorchis viverrini | reverse complement strand
GTCATTCTCTTTATCAAAATCAGGAATTAGGCAGCTTTTGAGAAATCAATCACACATGTAAAACCAACGTAAGCAAGTAAGTAAGTAAGTAAGTAAGTAAGTAAGTAAGTAAGTAAGCAAGTAA
>NW_008757311.1:0-765 GCF_000715545.1 Opisthorchis viverrini | reverse complement strand
TAAGTAAGTAAGTAAGTAAGTAAACATTCGATACGATTGGACATGTGAGTTATGCGAGTAATTGCCCTCAATCGATTATCTAGACATTATCCGCCGAAATCCCGGTCGCCCTGATTATTTTCAGGTGATCTTACCGCAATCAGTCTACCAGTTGACATACTCAATGCAAATTTGTTCTATACAGGCTATACGATGGAATTTGTCGATAACATGATAAATCACTCAATTACCTGATGAGCCTTTCTTCTCAGTAAAATTAGGAATCGGATAAAATTACCCAGAAAGCCCCGAAACCACGGGTTAGACGCTAATTTGATTCATACTCTCCTCAGATGGGGTGTTCAAATTCCTCGCATGTTCAAAAACAAAACCTAGGAAATGATTTATTTCCTGGGTTTTGATGGTGTATAAAATCTTAGAAATTTTTGTAAAGATTTCTTCATGTAAGTAAAGGCATTATATGACCAAAATCTAAGATGCATCGCGAAGCCATTTCATTCTTACTGGGAATCATCAGCGGTACCCATCTCACGAAAATCCAGATAGATTCTAACTCAAAACGTGAAGACAATCCAAACTGAAAATGTGAAAATTACTGTGTGACAGTTTACTCGTATTTGGGAATCGACAACTAATTTGGAGCCCCAAAAAGTGCGAAACGTGTGATGGGTTGGCAAGCGTTTTCAGCAAATGCACCAGTGATATATGACGCCTAAACAACAGTTTATCGCGTATCTCGAATAGCGTACCAACTAGAATACTAAG
>NW_008757310.1:0-901 GCF_000715545.1 Opisthorchis viverrini | reverse complement strand
GGTTAGTGTACAACAAGTGTGCTCATTGACTTCTAACTGTTACCGTTTTCGGTTCTCATGAATTGGCATTTTTCGCCTGAACTCCATTTATTTCATACAGTACATGCTCAACATAGGCGATTTCTGGATTAATATAATAACCCTGGGTGTAGTAGAATTTGCTGTGCTCTGCATGGGAACGATATTCGGAGTGGATCCAAAGATGTTGGCGGGAGAAAAACCCAGCGGTGTCGTTCGTCGAAGAAATTTGACATAGCGCACATCCCCCTGATTTCAGTCAAACAAAACAACGAAGTGTTTTTTATTACTGCGTGATAGAAACAGAGCAAACGAACACCTTTAAGTAACATTCTGACAAAAAAGACAACGAAAAATACAGCTACAAAATATAAATAAAAAATTATCCAGTTATAAGGGATGACCGTGTATATCCCCGGGAATATATAACAATGTAAAAAAGTATTCACCAATAGTAGAAAAACTGGCGTTTGCGTTTGGCCGAAACGCCAGATATTGCGAAAAAAATGAGTATAGTTTGGAAAAAATATTGAAGCGAGGAACAATACCAAAAAGAATGCTAAAAAAATGGACAAAAGGATAAAAAATGAAAAAAAAAGATTAGCAAAGAACTGAAGGAAGGCAATGTCAAAAAAGGCTGCACTGAAGCACAGAAGACGAAGCACAAAAAGAAAAGGACCACCAGAAATTCCGTGCAGAAAGTTAGAAGAAAATGGAGAAATGCAAGCGAAATCGCATCAAATGAACATATACTCAAAGTAGAAACGCGAGCACCCCGCATAAAGAAATAAAGTGCGTAGCCCGAAAAGAAAAGAGGCGGGGCAATTATAACAACTAGGTGTACGAAGATATGCCTAGCTTGATTTTGTTGTGGCGCAGCGCG
>NW_008757309.1:0-901 GCF_000715545.1 Opisthorchis viverrini | reverse complement strand
GTACACATATATGCATATATACATATATACATATAATACTTCGTCATTATTGAGTAATTTATGGCCGAAACCTCTCGAATCGATGATATTTTGTCCATCAGGAAACCGTTATGTTTGACTTAAATGACAGCTTATCGTAACAAATTGAAAACACTGTATGTTTGATACACTGAATTAAGTACATTGAATACTCCAACGGTGGAGTAGGTTGAAACTCGGAATATAGCTAATTTGAAATGCAGGGCACCGTTTGATTTCTAAACGGCATCATTTTCATTAAGTTGCTGTAAAACAATTTCGCACTGGACGCCATAAACACTTGGTAATTTGGTCTGCTGAGGATTGAGCTAATCAATTTTCCTGCTGTCATTTGCTCAAATACCGGAAAAATGGTCGTAAATTAACAGAATATATGTGGAATTTGAAGCCGAAGGCAATAGGTAATCATCGAAATAAGCATCTGTTGTCTGCAGATTACCATGTGTAGAGCAATTGGGAGGTGAATGTAGCATACTAGTTGTGCAGTAATCTAAGCGCCCCACTCAAGCAGAGCTATCACCGGTTGCATCAGTATGACCCGTGGACAACAAGTAAAGTGTGGCCAGAGCGTTTTCACTGAGGTTGACAGTTAAGCTTGGATATAAACGGCAAGCAGAAATTTCAACCTTCGTATTATATAAATGAGGCTCATTGTGGTATCACAACCAAATGTACCTATATGCTGTATTCCAAAGACTGAAGTGGCCGATAGTTGAGCCAACGGGTTATGCCCCATTTTTATGTGGAACACTGCTCTACACAGATAGCTTTCATTCGCAAAATGTGAGAGCTTCTGCTGTTGGCTGGTGAGCTGCTGACTAAATCGTTGCGCAAGGATTGGACATTGAATAAGGTGGCGGAG
>NW_008757308.1:0-901 GCF_000715545.1 Opisthorchis viverrini | reverse complement strand
CTGAAAGAAGCCGTTTTCAAACAAATATATTGAAACCGCTTGATATTGCAAAGCTGAAACGCGGTTTCAAATGTACCAAGTTGCACGAGCCAAATGAATTCAACAACTGCATATCGAAATCACCAACAAAAAGGAATGGATAAGTAAAGAGACCCAAGTTAGAGTGGGGAAAAGTATAAACAATTCAACAATTGTAGAAGAAGCAATACGCGTGCGGTCGATTTTGGCAGAAACAGGGAAGAACCAGACAGTTCACAGATCTGGGACTGAAACCATGCAGGGCGTTTGCGAATTTGTAGCGAACGAGTAAAACTCAACTTTGCTACGAAAGGTAATGAGGCAATAACTCGCAAAAGAAATGTACCTTCTAAACGCATTACATGAGTACCGATGCCTGAATCGAGTCCGATTCCCTTTGGTATGACTTGAAAAAATCCTCGTATTCAACCAGATGCAGTGTAAAGAATGGAGCAACAAATGAACGAATGTTGCTTGAAATCTCTGGGAGAACCGGCATCTTGTAAAATTTGGGGTATCTGAGGGGAAATCTATCTCACGCGATGTTTCGTTCCATTTTACAGCTCACACTGATCACCTTTATAAACCGAATAGGCAGCCAAAGGACAGAATTTGACCCGGTATGATTGGCACTAGTAACCAAGGTAGCCTTTCCTCAACAAAGAAGAGCAACTTAGGTCGTATCAGAGCGGCAGTCGGGTTCCGCGGGTAAACGATAATCCATTTAGTGCTGTTGAAAAACACAACCGTACGGCTGTAGTAGGGCAGGAGCTGCCTGTTGTGATGGGCAGATTGACCGAAAGACAATGCTAATGAGTGGTAAAACTAAAGACGTGGCCAACACAAAAGGAAGGAATGATTCGCACCTCATGGGTAAGTACGA
>NW_008757307.1:0-901 GCF_000715545.1 Opisthorchis viverrini | reverse complement strand
TGTGTGTGTGTGTGTCATTCTATGCCTAATCAGACAAATAATCAGACAAACCTCGAAACACGATCCAGTAAGCATTTGACCAACTACGACGGCATTTCTCTCGAACATCACGCGCTGATATATGGGCATACTTTATTCCAAAATACTTGAAAAATATCTTCAGCTACCTGATTCGCCTCAATCATGTCGTGGGTTTGAAAAATTTATTTCTTCAGATGCAGACAAAATTCCTCCTCTAATAAACGGATTTATCTACAGGGTTTGACACTTCGGACATGGAAATGTATGGCCCCCAGCATAACAGAAACCCGTGTGAGATAGTAAGTGAATTCGATATAAAATGGACCATTTTACTTGTGTGTCACGTTCTCCCTCATTAGTTCAAACTAAGTCTAATGTACCCAATGGGACGGATTCACTTTCTTGGGTTTGGTCATATTTTGTCCACAGTTTTCTGGCCACATGAACCTCAGAAATTTTCGCGTGGATACAACTTGACATTAGTGTGAATAGAACTGAGGACAAACTGTGCTTCAAAATGTTTGACGTTGTGTGAATAGTGCGAGACAGTATGACTCTGACTCGTTCGAATTGAAATAACTCTGATTTAGGCGAGAGTGGTGTGTCACAATTCCCTCGGGTACTAATGGAGCACAAGGCTCTCTGTTCTTCGTCACCGAATAATAGAAACGAAATCACTAGAAGCATGCGGTCCCTGATTTGTCTGAAAATAGGACCAATTTGCGTCCTCACGTCTTCACCGATTCTGAGCTAATTCCCAAGTTCCCATTAGTACATCGACGATGAGGGGTGGAATATTCCCGTTACACACCTGAAAACGCGCTTTCTAATTGCCTTATAACGGATTCTCCGACACCAACCTACAAGAGCTATGGTCCTG
>NW_008757306.1:0-901 GCF_000715545.1 Opisthorchis viverrini | reverse complement strand
CGAGTTTTCGTCATTCGAGGAGCCGATCAAATCCTGACCGTGTGATATGTTTCCTACGGTTGCGGAATGAGCGCTGTTTAATTCTGATCTATTCATACAGGTTCAAGGCCGCGTGAGGCCGCAAGATTGAGTGTTCAACAACTGACAAGGGAGGAGCGCGTTTGAAACTCACTGAGGTTTATTTGATCCGCAGCGCTGCTGATTTCCAATAGGGAACAAGTATTTGTTCAGTGCTTCTCAGCTTTTCAGCAAGGACTGGTCTCACTAACGAAGTGAAGTCTCAAGTGGGAAAATATCAGGTTTCCGCTCCTGTTTGCGTTTAACCGTTCGCCTGGGCTTAGAAAAATCTTGCTGCGTTGAGCATGTATCCGGAATACGGGCTTACAAAATTAGACAGAGAGTAGTTTGCTAGTGTTGTGACCCAAGGGGACATAGGGACCGTGGCTTGACAGGATTCCCAACAAATCTTTGGCTCACATTTTCAAATTCAAAGCACATAGTTCTACGGGAACACGTTGCCCCTTTTCGAAAGAACGTAGAGCAATATGAAACAATCGTAAAATATTACTCACTAGGCAGCTTAAAACAATACCCACGTAGTTGTGCAAGTGGTTTTGAAGTCAGCAACCTGAAACAATAACCGCAGTGCACGAGCAGGATGAATTCAGACCCGACATCACAAAGTTAAATATTTGAAGGGCGGAGAAGTATCGTAATCGAGATTGTTCATTGTCACAGGTACTTTTTCGAGACTAGCATAAAATAATGAGTAAAGTTGGTATTGAGTGAAAAACAAGTCCGAGTATTTAATAACGACGATGTCAACTACATCCCTCACGTTGGAAAAGCCAATCGTCTTGTAAGGAAGCACCTCGCCGGGAAGTTATTTATTGGCGAACAC
>NW_008757305.1:0-902 GCF_000715545.1 Opisthorchis viverrini | reverse complement strand
AATTACCTGCCATTGGGCTTTTGCAAACTTGAGCCAAACCAAACTAATCAATTCTGAAAGTAGTATACCAAGCTAGCTTCTCAGTACATTGGAGCTTCATAATTGAGCATTTAATTAATTCTTAGATAGCTTAAATCCACGAATTTTCGAAGTGACTACCTTGCCTTGCTTTCAATCTAAAAAAATACTAATTAATGCTCAGGTTCTTACATACTTAGCTCAAATTCAGTTTTAAGGGTCAATATATGGGTGCCACAGCCTGTAAGGCTTCGACGGTTTCAAATCATGAGGATTGAATCATGCATAAATAAAACCCAATTTGAAATTTCACCTGCACAGTGGTGGAACCTTTTTTCAGTGTTGGCTAGAAATAAAGGGCATTGTATGACGGATGCTCTTTTTCTATGACTAATCAAAACATCAGATTGGAAGCGTTCAGTCTGATGTCAACCGTAAACTGGCGATTAGCATTCAAGTTAACTTTGAAGCAAGCGTCTCGGGCTTCTAGTACCGTGAAAATTGTTTGACTAGCGGTCGTTTAGACTCACCAAGATATCAAAAAAGAGTGATGCAGAGTATTAGCAAGGGGGGTAATTTTATTTAGGCTTCAAGCTTACAGGCTATAACAGACAAGACATGCTTTTACATGGTGAAAATGACAGGAAGAATGCAACCTATATTCTATGATTTCAGTGGTCAAACGCCGTCTTACTGCTTACAAATTTCGGGATATTAAGCTGTTCTATTTTCAGCATAAAACTGCAGTAGTAGACTGTAGTTTGTGTATAGCAACGATAATCTTTAGTCCACTGAATTTTTCGGTATAGTGTGATAAAGCTGAATTTCTGTTCGAATGCACACATCACTGGAACGGTTATACTACTGATGGTGAGGCATGCGAG
>NW_008757304.1:0-902 GCF_000715545.1 Opisthorchis viverrini | reverse complement strand
ATAACTCCAGACCCGTTGGAAGTTCACTCATCCTCCAGAAGCGAACTGCTCAACAGCAGCAATAATCTTTCTTTAAGAATTCTGGACTGTTTATGTGCCCGTTCCTTTGGGACTCCCGCTTTTGTTTTGCGATCAACCTTAAATGAACTGTTGTCGCGAACATCTTGAGAGCCATGTCCATCTGTGCGCTTGTAAAACTCCCCACCTGAACAGATTGTTATTCTTGGAGAACCTGACTTATATTCATTCATAGTGGTGAAAAAAAATCGAGCCTTCAGTTGAAAGTGACCATGTACGAAGGGACTGGACCTTACTGTGGTGACAGTTTGCGTGCCTCCGCGACCTATTGATCTATACTGAGGGGAGGATGTTTGTGTGACATCCACAGTCTCATACCTGGTTGATCAATGGCTAGAGGTCCAATCAACAATCTCCAGACCCTCCAGGCGGCGGATTCGAACATGTATGGCGGTTTGTATGAAAATAGTAGTGCACCTGCGTTTCCCGCCAAAATCCACTGTATTACGCTCAGGCTTTTGAGCCAAAGTGTTTGATCGGGAACTCTAATCGTCCTCCTGCCCAGATATGGGCGTCTTGGCAGTATCCAACCCGCGTACAACCGTACGGCAGCAAAGCATCGGTGCTGAACACTGATGCTATGGTGTCGATGATGACGACGATGATTCAGAATATCCTACTTTGGACTACCGATGACTGGATCGACTGAATTTTCTAACGTCTTTCGTATTTTGAACTTGAGTTGGCAGAGAGCGTATGAAATACTGTGATATTAGGTCTACCCTCCTTGGAAGTCATGCTCGCTCGCATCTCCACATTAAATGCATATTTATCTGCCTTATTTCCTCTTGGGCATGATGACTCAGTGGTTAGAGCGCGAATTT
>NW_008757303.1:0-902 GCF_000715545.1 Opisthorchis viverrini | reverse complement strand
TCATTTCTCCTCAAGCTAGCGTTTCGCCGTCAGGTACGTTAAGGCTTTTATCCGCCTGTTCAGACATTGTCTGCGTGAAGCACAAGAATGGTCAGGGAGGAGTCCGTGTGATGCTGGGGGGTTAGCTTGTTGGTAGTGAGGTCATATAATATGGCCCCTTTGGGATGCATTTTCTCAGCGTGCATGGCATGCTAGTGATACCAGTAGGTTTGTGGCTGCTGAGTGATAAGCGGTAATACGATTTATCGTGTATGACAATCTTTTCCTTCCAAGTAGGCGAAAGTTTACCTTCATCGATGATGAAGACTCAGACTAGGATGTTTTGCGTTGCCGAGCGCTGTTTCCTCCGAGAACTTTGGATGAGCCTCATCTGGCCTGCAAAGCTTGTCTTGTGCAAAAGTCGACGAACGTCCTCCTCCGTGAAGACCAATTTAGTTAGAGGTTGCCCGCGATTATACCTTGCCAAGATTGTATGCGATTAGGTCGTTGGTTCAAAATAAAGGCTTAATTTTCAGTACGTTTGCTTCCACTATCTGTAACTGTATTTTCTCTGCAACAACTCACTTTATCCCGCGTGCTTCACTTCATGTTACATACCTTGCACGCATCTGATTAGACATTTATTTAGAGGGAACTGCTCACAAATCTCCTAGGCATGGCGGGTATGCACTGATCCACTAGCTCTTTGACTTTCGTTGCAAGAATTTCAGCTATCGTATTTTTGTACGAGATAATCTTGTGGAGCGCGATGGCTCCGGATGATGTGACTTTTCAACCAATTTTATTTTTACTCGTGCTTTTGCATGTTGCACGTTCGAAGACGTGATATCCGAACCTACAAGGAGAAGCCACTTCTAGAGCGACTAAAGCATGCTTTTCAATAGATTGGTGTTCCTAGGGGT
>NW_008757302.1:0-902 GCF_000715545.1 Opisthorchis viverrini | reverse complement strand
AGCTTTATGGATAATTAGGATAACCTATTACCCACATGATTCGACTCCCAGTCAATATGGTGTACAGGTGGTCTGCCATAAAGCAAATCAGTTGTTAATCGATTACCCTGATTAACACAGTGGTGTAGAATGAACATCTAATGAGGAGTTCAGCTCAAATCGTATAAAATACGTCTGGTGACCGCGGAAACTTATTAAGAACTATGCGGACTGGCCGTTTCTCGACTGCATTAGGATTACTGTTCTCACTTGTTTTGTGTATTGGTGAGTTTGCACTTATACAATCAAACGAATTTATTCAAATCGAATGAATTGAACTATTCCCCTCTATTTCAGTGTCTCCCCAAGCTGGTAAGTGGAAGGGAATTTGTAAAAGCCTACTAACATTCCTGGGAATGCAACTACTCATCGACATCTATCGGGATTTTTTTCGTAGTTGGCGTATTTCGGTTGGATCAGAAGCCTTTCTATCATATGGACATGAGCACACAGTAATCATCGGCGGTAATCATCACCGCATTAGTAAATACTGTTGCCTCACAACCACAAGTAGTAGGCTACCTAGTAAGTAGTGAGAAGGAAACGAAATAACATAAACGTAACTAAATGTCTAAAACGACCGATGCAGCTACAAAACAAGCGATTCAACAAAATAAAATTATCATCAGACGGAAAGGCAAGACGGTAAATTCAACCACCTTCTTCCACTAAGATAAGAGTTATTTGTCTGGAAAATACTTTAGAAAGATAAACTCAGGTTTCGTGTGTCAACAGTGTAACAGGTAACTGGACCCGGGAGGAGTTGAATTAAAGAGATATGGTTGGCAGACAGAGAGGATTGCCAATATCGAGTACTGGGGAGAAGAAGCGCCTTACATAAAGCTAACATTCGAAGGGGGTGG
>NW_008757301.1:0-902 GCF_000715545.1 Opisthorchis viverrini | reverse complement strand
ACTTCACTTATTCGAAGAAATCTTCGGATGATCCGTTTCGTTGCATCAGTGAAGATTCATCTCTGTTACCTACTTCCCTGAAAGCTCTGGTACATGGACGGTACGACAGTTTATCAATATCTGGATCCATTTTACCCTCAGTATTGACCGAATCCGAGACAGCTTTGAAGCCGTCAACTATATACATCCTTCGGATGTGAAGACGTTGCTATTATCCAGTAGTGTCTCTCTGGACGAAGACGACGGGTTCTTTCTTACAAGAGACAGCGTTTTTGGTAACATCAATTTCTCGTCAACATCAGTTTCCTTTTCTCTAAGGTCTGTTCTTACGCAAATTCGCACTTGGATTTCACCACCAAAGCTTCGAGGAGATGTGCAAATTCAAGTATTCTTTTTTGAAGGCTTATGACAAGGCGACAAGTTTTAAGCGGATAAAATACCCGTTTCCACTGCAGAATTCATGTAACTTGCAGCTCTTGAACTCTTCTACGTAAGCTTTACGTGCTTTCGCTAACATTCGCTCGGCCGTATCGATAGGCGGACGCATACATCAGAAACGGCCTTACAAATATCTAGCGCTGTGGGTCAGCTCGGCGGACGCCCTGGTTTGGATACGAAGGAACTAGACGAGACATTTTCTCGGTGTAAAAATCTTTTCCCCGAACTGCCCGCTCCGGTAATTGCAACACTTACCATAAGACGCTTTTTTGATGTCTTTTAGCTCACAATATCTTATTCCACTCCTCTTTTCAGTCTCAAGCTCAGGGTAGCTCAGTGATTAAGACGTGGACTTATGGACCACATGGTCGGTTGTTCGAACCCAATCCATACATATGTACCCCTGTCTGTGTTCTGAAAACTTGGCAGCGATTCAGCTCTCGTGCTTTCATCGGGTAGCATGG
>NW_008757300.1:0-902 GCF_000715545.1 Opisthorchis viverrini | reverse complement strand
AAAAAAAATCAACATGTCATTCACTTGGTTAGACTAACAAACTGTAGGTTTGGCCACATTTGAATTAATAATTGCGTCTGTTGATGATCGACTCTACTGATTTAAAGATTATCGAATGAAGGCACGGTTATCACATGACGTTCTGCACGCGTTTGGCTCCAATTACGATTGAGTAATCGTGGAGATTTTTGCCTATAAATGAAGGTATTCCATGCTCAAACCTGACAGCTACTACAAATCTGTCTCGTTTTAATAGGATATCACCAGCAATATGCATCTGGCAGAAGTCAAAGAGTTTTGAACCTGGGACCTTCCCACCAGTAGTTGAACAGTTAGCTATTCGGCCACGAGCCGATCACCAATGTGACTATTTTGCACACAAACTAGGTGGTGTGGTTTCTGTGATCGCCAGAAGGATCCCGTCAAGGTGGGATCTGCCCGCACTGCTGTTAAGCAGCTCAAGACGGAACGGCCAAGTTTTGAAGCATTGACCGGAGGTCCCGGGTTCGAAATTCTCTGAAATTTGTCGGCTGTGCACGGTTAACGATTCCCAATACGGAAGAAACCGTGTTTCTCAGCTCTTCAAAATAGCTTGGCATAAATTGCAGGATGAACTCGGTATTTCAACTCAAAAGCTCTTCACAAAAGCAATAAATTTTGACTAGAACTTAGGCCTCTCACCATATCCTGAGTGATCTTTGGTATAGCCTCCCAGCACTTGTTTCGGGAAGCTGTTTTCAGTTTTTAAGGTAGTACGGTGGAACGCAGTGATAGGAATTGGACTTCTTCCAGTAGTGAAGTGAGGAAAAAGGTAAAAAGATATATGAACTCCGAACATTATTGGACAAGTCTACAACTCGCATATACGTAATACACTACTCATGAGGTTGCCGAAAACTCTT
>NW_008757299.1:0-902 GCF_000715545.1 Opisthorchis viverrini | reverse complement strand
ACCAGTTCTTCCGATATACGCTAAGTCCGGTGGTTGTTTAAACCGTGGTATGGTAAGTTGATAGAAAGCTTGACTGTGTTGCGTTTCGGTGGTCAGGTAGGTGGGCATAAATTTCATGGAGGTCAGCTTGGAGGCGACAGTAGTTGAAGGAAATGGCCAACGCGGCACGTTCGTAAGTCGTAGGTAATGGGACGAGTGAAAGAGGGGTTGCAGTCAAGAGTGGGAAGCGAATAGTTTTGAGTTTGCAATCAAACTAAGAATGGCAGTGCCATGCCATCATTGCGCTCATATACTTTGGTTTATGGATAGTCCCGTAACGCGAGTCATTTCTGAGGTGATTTGGGCCGGTATGTGCAATTCTGAAAGAAGTGGATGTTTGGTTGTCTGAAGGAGTTTTCAGAAGTAAAGCAAATCCGATATAAGATTACATTTTTCCTTTCAGACAATCCGTCCCCGGAAGCAGCTTCCTGAAACTGTGAACGATACGTTTACGCCAATACAACCAGTAAATGGAAACCTGATTCACTACGGATGGTTGTGTATTTTTAAGGCATGGGATTGACAGAAGGACAACATGTATTGGTATCGAGGACCGCCGTTTTTCGTTGTATAAGTCTGTTATTTGGTGTTGGGGCCTTAAAGTCGGCTACAAGCATGGACACGGAGCCGGCAGTTACCATAAGCAGCCAACATAGGAGATGTCGAATACAGTTGAGTATGGCGAGCCGTCGTTGGCCATTGGGTTATGTTACTGCGCATAGCCAAGGCCTTATATTCAACACCGAACATAGACACCAGCCTGGCAGTACGATAAGCAACCAAGTCAGGAGATACTTAAAACAGTTATGAGTATGAGGGAGGATCTTTGGACGTTGGATTAGGCTACCGTACATAGGTGAGGC
>NW_008757298.1:0-902 GCF_000715545.1 Opisthorchis viverrini | reverse complement strand
TCGTTGGCTTCACTCTTCAAGCTATACTGCAAAATTTGCAGTATCTGACGGTCCTACTGAGTCGGCTGTGTTAAGCACCGGCTAGAAACCAACCGTGTGAATACCCTAATTTGGCTATGCAGTTGGTGATCGGTACCTAGGATCGTCAAAGCTTTTCAATGCGGAACTGGCTGAGACAATTCCTGGTACCGGAAGAACATGCTTCTTCTATTAAGATCTTGGTGCTGTGAGACTTGACATTGAAGGTAACAGCGTTTGAAACACGAAAAAATAGTTGTTCCTGAATCAAATAACAAGTCACCTGTAAGCATGCATGTTTCCCGTAAGACCCAGACTTGTTAAGTTCAAACCTGGCCTTGCATCGCCTATCAATGCCATTTCTTAATTGGAAACTAGATGAAAATTGTTTGGATTTATTCGTTCATTTGCGGTTCAAGGTCATTTTTGCTGAATTCTTACTTGACCATTTCATCCGTTGATTCCACCTTGTGGTGGATCAACGGGAGGGGATATTTTGCTTACCTTTGTTTTCTAGTCTTCCATTTGTGTTGCGTAAACTCATGTAAACTAGAAAATGAATCCAAATTGCCTTGCGTGTACAAAAGTCTGCGTGAACACTGAATGACATGTATCAAAAGTTTACCTAGTCAAGCCATTCTGACTGTTTTACAAAGTCTGATGCATTCTACGCTTTTCTGAGCGCATGACGTGCACAAATTAGTTGGCTATAAGTTGAGGGTGATTACCCAAGAGTTGGAAAATTTGATTTGGTTTCTTATCCTGCTTCTTCAAGGGAAGCAGTATAAATTGTGAAGTTGCGTACACTTCAGTAGTTTGCTGTGCCTTTCTCAGAAGGAGTTTACAAGGGAATTCTAATAACATTCCAAGTGACAAGTGTAAAT
>NW_008757297.1:0-902 GCF_000715545.1 Opisthorchis viverrini | reverse complement strand
CCGAATCACAAGAGAACAATCACAAACAGAACTACCGAATCGAATGCGCCCAACGAAACGGCCGGACACGGGAGATCGAGACCTCGTCAGATTCACAGGAGGCCAATCAAACTACGCGTAGACCGTTGCCAGAACTACCAAAGGCTGCTCAGATGCTATATAATCACAGGGAGAAAAGGAGGAATTCACCCACTCAACCCTGCACTGAGCATGTCACCACGATTGGTGACAAAACGTTTGCAATCCAACTACCAAACTCCCGAGCCAATATCAATTAACTGCTCCAAGCAATGCTTTTTTGTATGGGTTTTCTGCTGAAATGCCTACAATACTGACATGTCAGAAGAGATGTTTCCGATTATATAGTTGCGCGACGTTCAGATGGTCACTCGTTTTATGATCACGCAGCGTGACACTCCTAAAAGGTGATATCTCATTTGGGTTGACACCATCGTAGTTGGCTCACCTTGAAGTAATCATAGATAAGAAATGTCTGCTCATTCACAACTCTGAGTAGAAGCATCAAAAGGGATGATCATAGTTTACACTACACGTAATCCGTCCGATGGAAGTAAAGGTTTTACAGGTGTATCATGCCCCCATTCGTGTGTATTACAACCTCCGAATACATGAGATCAGATATATAAAGTTAACTGAAGACAGTTAACCTCTTATCATGTCAAACTTCTACGGGACTTAAAATATAGGATTCCCAATTAGCTTGAAGTGGGACCAAGCCATTACGCATAAAAATCCTCTCGGAGTTACTCGTGTTTCAACAGATACATTTTGTGTCATTTTGTCTATTTTGCTATTTTGCTCCAAGTTTGCGAAGCAATTTTAACATTGCCACTAAAACTGAAAGATTTTCAGCACTGATCTAACACGCTCAAACGCATGCG
>NW_008757296.1:0-903 GCF_000715545.1 Opisthorchis viverrini | reverse complement strand
ATAAACCGGTTAAACGCATTCCTCTCTCTAAAACTAGAAAGCCTAGAAGATGGAGGTAAGTTTGATCGTCTACTCCTAGGTAACGACTCTGACGACTTTAATGAGATTTGAGCGCCGAATTTGACGAGTGCGAAATCAGTTTCTACCGTTTTACATAAAAGTCACATCGCGTTTGTTCTGATCTTTGGTTTGTACGGCGCAGTCTGATCAGAAGACTTGAATTTCACGTGCATCGTTTGAAACAGTGACAAAACGGCCCAAGGTCATTGATCGACTTTCGAAAACACCTGAATGAAGCATCAATTGAGTTCAACGTTCATGCAAATGAGTCATGTGCGCCTGATTCGTTTGATTTACACTAATTCGTAGACTGCCGGGATTTCAGTACGTATGCAAATGTCTCACGAGCAGATTTGGCCCGCAATTACAAAACTTGATTGTACGTTGAAGATTTTATGATCACCAAAATTGCACTCCTAATGTGCGTGTGTCACCAGTTGCTAGGCTGCACCTCGTTTGTTCAAAATGTTGTACATTTGACAAACCTATGAAGCCAACGATAGAACCTCACCAGCGTTGGATAGCGAGTTCGTTGATGGCATCCGGATCATGAAGGTGTGTAAATTTCCGTTTCACTTTAGCAGAAATCGATGGAAGATCGATGGGTAAACTCAAGGATTAAATAATGGTGGCAAACTGCAATCAACCGAGACTTCATCCTGTCTGTGACTTAAGTCTGCGGAAAATCCGAGAATCCATGTGATTAGCCTTCATTCAGACAGGATGCAGCGCTGCTCATTCTTGAATCACAGAGACCACGTTGCGTGGTTACGTGTTCACCGTCCCTTCTTGGCTCTCCAAAGTAAAAATAAATAAATAAAATAAAAAAATAAAAAATATAAA
>NW_008757295.1:0-903 GCF_000715545.1 Opisthorchis viverrini | reverse complement strand
CAGGTTATGTGCTGTCCGCCGTGGCCATCCTGCATACACAACAGGTTTTACCTAACTTCAAGTGACACTACACCTCTCATGAAAAGTACACGAACGAAGACCGTTCTGTAAATGGGGGATCTCTACCAAGCTAAGCAACTGCACAGAAATTTGCTGGAAACCGCTCAATGCATGTCAACAATGCAAATTCGGGTTTTATTTGACATACTTAACGCACTGTAGTAGAGTCACAAACATTTGTTTTCAGAAAAGAACTACGTCATCCTTAGCGTAAAGCAAGAGCTGCTGTGGAGATCCTAGTAACCCTTTGGACGATACATTTGCCAGTTAAAATAATAGAGATGCCGGAAAATTTATTTTTATGCATTATGGAAAACAGCCATCGAGCTACAAGTGAAAATCAACATTCCAATAAGCGTGAAAAAGTTAACTTTGTCACCATTGCTATTTTGAACTTGTTCAAAACATGAGCTTAGTAGCCTGGTATCAGCCTTGAACACGAGATCCCTAAGATTTTTTTTGCCTAAAAGTCTATAACGAATAATAAATGCAAGCATATCTGAATGAATCAGGAGAATATACTTTTGAGAACATTACACAGCTGGAGTTGGCGAATAGCAAACTTTATTTGCCGTAAGTCGAAGATCCTTCACGAGTTTACAGCTCAGTACCTCCAATTAAGCTTAAGTCAGCCTCTAGCCCTAGAAGTATGGTCATTTACAGTTTTCCCGTGTATCTGTTTTGGTCGGTTTCTCCTCAAACGGGTTGGATCCTTGTTAAAAAGTTGCATACAGCTGGGAAATGACCTGTACAAAACGAAACTTATTGGCATTAAGGAAGTACAGAAACAATCAACAAACAGTGTTTTTTTATACACCCTCAGTTTGGGCTTTTAAAGTCAAA
>NW_008757294.1:0-903 GCF_000715545.1 Opisthorchis viverrini | reverse complement strand
GAACATGAGATGATCAACTTTACCGGACAAAACTAGTAAAGTGGAACAAGTAACCTCAAGTGAATACGAAGAATAGAAACGGTTGGAATCAACATTGTCCACGATACAGCCATCTCCGGTCAAATACGATAACAATATCGACTGACCGCATTTATGTGATGATATGGTTATAGAAATGGGGTTGTGTATTTGCGGTCTCTCACAAACGTCTGTCGGAAAAGTGATACGGAGTTCATGGTGTTATCGTCAAATGTGGCGAAAACAAAAACTCACAATACGGAGCATGGAGGCTTAAACAAATTCCTGGGCTGGAACTGCAACCCAAGCGCAATTTAGTGGCTGTGATATTCGAAAATTGGTTATATGGTGGCTATTTGTTCCCCTCTTTGAGATGGGTGGTTACTGTGCAGGCGTCTCAACACTAATCGGAGTGCCCTCGCCTCCACACTGTCATAAATTGGTTCGTCAGTAGAGGAACCGTGAACAGTTACGGTCACGAAGTTGCGTGCGTAATATCAGGAGTAGCAATCTGTATGGTCTCGAATTCACGGGCCAACAAAATTAATTCAGTGATCAAAAGAAAGCTATGTAGTACAAAATAAGCCTAAAACGCCCCTGCAAAGCAAATGGTGCGGGTTATAAGCAACCGCAAGGACGAGGGACGTGTTAGATGCTGATCTAACCGACAACTCAGTCCTCTCAATCAAGTTATTCAAATCCAGCTCCCACCGTAAACTTCAAAATGGGATTAGACTATCTCACAAGCTGCACTACGAAACGGAGCGTATATGTGATCTTCCAAAAACAGAGACAGTGTTTACAGTCGCTCCATACAATCAAAACAACTGAGGTTAAGCCACGTTACGAAAACTAGTCAAACTTGTATGTGTTCGTGCCCGTATC
>NW_008757293.1:470-903 GCF_000715545.1 Opisthorchis viverrini | reverse complement strand
CATCCGGCCTCCGCTTAATCGGTTGCTTGAAAAGGACGTTTCCTGGTGTTGGTCAGAAGAATGTGAGGAAGCTTTCTGCAAGCTGAAAACCATGCTCAGCTCTGATATGCTGCTGACTCACTACGACCCGAAACTACCGATTATTGTGGCAGCTGACGACTTCAACTGTGGAGTCGGTGCCACCATCCTGCACGTCTACCCAGATGGATCAGAGAAAGCCATTATGCATGCGTCGAAACCGCTAACTCAAGCAGAACAGCGATACGGTCAAATAGAGGAAGAAGCATTGGCATTGGTGTTTGCGGTTCGGCGGTTCCAAAAAATGCTGTATGGCCGCCGTTTTACTCTACTCACCGATCACAAACCACTGCTCTCCATCTTCGGCTCAAAGATAGGTGTTCCCGCGTACTCTGCCAACCGCCTGCAAAGATGG
>NW_008757293.1:0-448 GCF_000715545.1 Opisthorchis viverrini | reverse complement strand
CTTCGATATTCAGTACCGGCGCACCACCGACTTCGGCCAGGCCGACGCATTATCTCGCCTTATTAGCAACCAGCCAACACCTGAAGAAGACACGGTCATTGCGCAGGTTGCTTTCGAAGACTCAGCCAACCCCCAGCTGGTCCAGTCCGTTCGGGCACTACCCATGACGGTAACAGAGATTCAAAGAGGAACCACGGTTGATCCAACTCTTCAAAAGGCGATCCAATTCATGAATTCGCGGTGGCCCTCGAACCTCAAAGATGATTGCCTCCGATCCATCGCCGAGATGCTTTGGCAATCGTAAACACTTGTCTAATGTTTGGAGACGAGTAGTGATTCCTAAAGCCCTACGCCATCGAGCTCTTCGTCAGTTTCATTCGGAACATCCCGGAACAAACCCAATGAAGTTACTCACCCGCAGTTACGCTTACTGACCACACATGGATCG
>NW_008757292.1:0-903 GCF_000715545.1 Opisthorchis viverrini | reverse complement strand
CTTTGGAAAATAATGGCCGTGTAGTCCAGTTTGTATACTCGTTAATTTTTAAGAAGGCTCCGAAGCGCCAAGCGACGCAAAGAAGGGACTAAATGGTTTCAGAGGTCCTGAAAGTTTAGTACGGCTTCGAAGCCTCTGAAGACTAGAGCAAAGGCGATGAATGCCGTGTACTGAGACCAAACTAGTGGATAAAAACTGAGCCGTGCAATCAACAGCGTGAAAAAACACGCACAGAGAGAACATGGATATGCGAAGAGTAAGCGTATGTCAAGACAAAATTCAGAAGTTTATTGGCCAAAACGACAGGCGCCTCGCTACGAATACATAGGTTCAAGTACCCTCGGGCACTTAGTGTGAGATGAGAGTAATTTGTTTAGACGATCTCGAGATACCTGGCCAGAACAAATCAAATAAATATTTTTGGAAAAATGCTACACGCCAAAGAACGATGTCTGTTGTAGATTCTGTGGCCTACTGATCACTGCTGCCCTCGGGACCAGTGGTCACTGAAAATGGTGTGATAACGATTCGTGTCTTCCACAATGTGGAGGAGCTCCGCAGGTCCATCCACCAGGTAAGTGCGCTCGTGGTTTAGAAATCCTTCCGTTAGCCGCCCGCCTTTCTCGCTACCGCATCTCTCATCCATCAATCATTCAACTAACAGGGCGTGCTATGATGTCTTCCTCGACCGGTTCACAGAAGCATAGACGAATATGACCCGTAAGGCTGATTAACTAACATGGTTCTACCCACCTTCGGAGTATGTGGAGACCAGCATGGTGAAGCCTAATTACCAGCTCGCATTTTCTTTACCTTATTTTCGAGTCCCGAAATGAACACGACCTCGTCTAGCGGTATACACTCATTTGCAAACAGATTAGGCCTTGTGAGTGGCTCACCCGG
>NW_008757291.1:0-903 GCF_000715545.1 Opisthorchis viverrini | reverse complement strand
AAACTTGTGAGTAGTTTCCGTTATGAAGAGTCCCAATCCTTTTAGATCTCACATTTTACTCAAACTTTACCAATTGCCACAAAGAAATTTCATTGAATTTCCTTTGCAGATTGTAAAAGCTTTAACAGCTAACACGTGTTCTTTTTTTAAAAAAATTCACTTAATCTTCGTCTTCTCAGCTGTCCATATTTTTATCCAACCCGTCCCAATCACTCTGGTTATACCTCCTTGAAATTCAGTGTTTTTCACCACGGTCGTTTTCCTTCTAGGCTGGTTTTGCGGAGTTCTGTTCGTCACTCTAATTGGAAATGAGATCATACCCAGTCCGTAACATTCTTCACACGGTAGCCATTATCTCACTTAATTACCATAATTAAAAATGCTGGTCAGCGTCAATTTATTCCAGCCGGGTCAAATTCAAACTGCGCTACATACGGCCAGATAATTTATGCTGTTTTCTGTCCTACCCTTAGCTCAAGTTAGCTCAGTAGTTGAAGATACTGGCCCGAAGGTCCGTGCTGCAAACCCAACCTAGTTATCTCGAGTGCTTCTGTCTATGGTTAGGCAACCTCCCTCACATAGCGGGACGGCTTGGCACTTTGTTTGTTCACCTGCGTTGCCCTGACAATGCTGCTAGGGTCGTCGATTTAGACATGAATTTCTCGAGGTTCTGCGCATATCCTCCATCCTAGCTTCACTTTAGGGAAACAGATTGTTGGCTGGCACCGACCCTGCAATCAAGTTCACAGACGCAAAATGGATTCAGACTATGCTACTTTGTAACCGGTCACACTCCCTCTTCCAACTTCAGCCCATGCAGCTGCGACCGATCCATCAAGTGTGACAGGTTTGCCTTTAAACAGCTATGAAGAACTACACTCATTTGCAACTCCATTTGGTTTT
>NW_008757290.1:0-903 GCF_000715545.1 Opisthorchis viverrini | reverse complement strand
TTCGGACCAACTTTACCACGACCAACTTGATATCTTCAGTTCAACACGGATTTTTCACAAACCGTTATTGTGTGATGAACATAGTCGGATTTATGGAGAGCGTAACCCAAACTGAGGACGAAGAAATCATATCCGATACAGTATTTTCGACTCCTCAAATCATTCGATCGAGTCCTACACGTCCCGCTGGTCCACAATCCACGATTCAAGGGGAAGTTCTATTCCGGATCGAGGCGTCCCTCTCAGACAGACCGTTCCGAGTGAAAGTAGACTCGACCTACACTTATGCAGTTCCGGTGTCCGTTAAGCTTCTTCAAGGCACGGTTTCTGGCCCTGTTCTTTCTGACATCCGTCAATGTCTTCCAGATTCTTCCAGATATTCTCGCAAGCCTACGTCTACTTATTTCGGATGACCTGAAGTCCAGGAATTCTAATGCCAGTACCCTGCAGATGAATGTGGACCCTGCAGAGCAGTGGTCATTGGACTGGTACCTTCCTCTGAATAACGAAAAGTGAGTCCACATGCCATTTGGAAGGGACTCAGCGAATGCCACTGTAATGCAGGTTGAGAAACAACCACAAAGCATCATGAAGATAGACACCAAAAAAGATTTGGATATCAAACGTGTCCATTAGAAATTGGCCCAAAAGGCATTCGTCGTTTTACGTTTTACGTCAGATGCTTGGGCGCACCTTCCACATCATTACTTGCATGGATCTCCAAATACCCTATGCGGGCTACATCAGACCCATCCTTGAATATGCCGACCAAATTGTCTACTCAGGACGCACGAAAGACGCAACCCTCATTGAGCGTGTTCACTGAGGTGCTATGAAAATGGTTGCCAGCCTTATTTCTGGACTGAGTTAACACGCCAGCGCTGGTGATGCTATGGAGAGGTA
>NW_008757289.1:0-903 GCF_000715545.1 Opisthorchis viverrini | reverse complement strand
CAAGTGAAGCAAACAGATGATGCCATACACACACGGATGTACCACGCGATGTCGACCTCGTTCGTAAACAACCTAGATCCCGTATGAAGCCAACTGGGGCTTGTGAAAACAACTGGAAGATCATAACATGAGTGGAAACAACGACAACAAGCAAAACGGTGAATGCAACCAAGTATCCCATTAATATCTATTTGGACGCAAAAAAAGTTGTTGAAATTCAACAGGAAATGATAGATGGCCAGGACTAGAGGGGGTAGTCCATGGTATGAGAGAAAGGTTCTCAACATTGGTGAACGCAAGCCAGACTTACTTTTTGGGTAACTACGTGAGTATTGGACAGTCAGTATACGTCCCCATAAAAGTATACCATGCATCTCATTGAGAGCTCTTGCTGCATCATCACAATCTGCATATGTAAACCAAAGTTAAGGGTATGTGCGACCGAGGGAATACAAGACGTTACCAGGCTAATCTACAGCCGAGTTGAGGAGCGTCTGTCTACTCACGAGCTTCAGTTTTTTATTAAAGGAAAATGTGAAATTACAGGGAAAATTGAGTCTTAAAGTCAGGAGATACTTTGTAGGCAATGGAAATTTAAAACACGAATATAGCACTTCATGAAAATAACGTGCCTATTAACTATTGATCTAGAGGGAGAGTGGTGGTGGCTGAGGGGAGGAACGAAAATGAGGAATTAAGTAGCTTGACAATTCTGGGAGAAATAAAGTGTCGTGTTTGGTTTGACGACGGAGTGTGGTCAGTGACATCTTCAGCAAAGACTAGTAAATTGATAAATTCAACAAGGAATGTGAACAGCGGCGAGCTCTGAAGAACATCAGCGGTAGTTGGAGCGGTATCAAAGACTGGGTCGCATTACCCAGTGAGGAGTCATCAAAGAGACAC
>NW_008757288.1:0-903 GCF_000715545.1 Opisthorchis viverrini | reverse complement strand
CCTCACTAACAGGGTTCGAACCTGCAGTGATATTCATCAGAAGTTCCCAGCTGATGGTTCTCATCAGGATAAAGCAGCTGTACAAGGCTTCTAGAACATTCATTTGTTGCCTCAACAGCTTACGGTGAATTTTCTCCTCAGACAAACTGATTCAATAACTGAACCTAAAAACTCGTCGAATTGTTTGTTGAAACACCTCCATTATTCTGTCGTGGCTCCGAAGGTTGGAATCGATCATCTTTGACATGTAAAAGACCACACCAAACGGGACTGAGTACAGCTGATGCTCCTCTCCGCAAGTGTGATGCAATTTCCTGATACAATCACTCAAATTAACGTCAAAAGTTTCCCATCGACTGAATTTGATTGCTTCAATGCCTCTCTGGATACAGGACTCTAACGAACAATTTCAATCAGCTTTACAGAACGATCGTCGAGGACGAGCCTGAATGGTTGGCCACCAATAGGTTCTGTAACGTACAGAAACCAAGGTGGGTACAAAAGCAGATCAAGTAACTAGGTCAACCGAAGGTCAGTGGCATATGATCTTTCAAGGTTGTCGAAATGGTGAACCGTGGGACTACGAAAAATTGGCTGAACTGCATTCAAGATGGCTATGTGATTATAAGATCACGTCCGCTATCCGAAACGTGCCACTCAACTGCGATTAGAACAGTGCCGATATATGTAAGTTTTCAGTTGAGGTTCGATCTTATCTGTGCGGCCAGTCTTTACTGAGAATCTTATTAGGAATCTTCAGTAATGCACATATAAAAAAACTCGGAAAGTTTTGCCCCGGTTACCTTCCGGCCAGTGCCCGAAAACTTAACTCTCTCACTGCAACAGGCCGAGCAGTAGTGTGTCTAGCCTTCGGTTTGACTGAGTTTCGTGAGATACGCACTG
>NW_008757287.1:0-903 GCF_000715545.1 Opisthorchis viverrini | reverse complement strand
ACTACTCAGCAGATGCAGACCGTGCACCTTACTTGCGACGGATGGTATGGAGATCGGGCACTGTTCATGTATTTGTTAGTCGTAAGTATTTCGCATCTTTGCGCATATAGTTGAGCTTGTTCAGAGATGTGACGGGTGCGCGATACTCCATTAGGGCATACACACTAAATAGGGTAACATAACAGACGTCGGCAGCCGAGGCTGTATTCGGGAACGACATAATACAGTTTTATTTCCGCGTGCCCCGTGCCATTGAGAACTACGCACATTTCAGTAAAACCTCGTCACTTCCGCAGAATTTTTCTAACCGTAGCCGACATTCATTCCACCGTATGGCCCGTTTTGATGACGCATCCGACTAGGTAGACATTTACTAAATGGCAACCCTGTAGATTTTGACGTCATTTGGAAACCTTTCAGTGAACTACTCCTTACTCTACATTACACATAGTTGCCCCATAATACCATATCACTCGAACGTGGGTCATTCTTGCAAAGCGGTGGTTCGGCATCTTGGGAACGTGACCAACGCCTATCCTGGGAACGCAAACAGGCGTCTGAAAAAGCCTGCGTGCTACATCGATAACCTGGGACATGCCTTCCACAGGGTCTGCTCGTACATTGATGCGCCCTTGCGGGAGTATAAAATGCCCACCAATTATCATTTTGGCCGACGATCACTTCTGAAGAGGACAGCTATGCTCCTTGTGTATCGCCAACCAGGTTATCTGGCACATTAACTTGCGCATGCCGAAACCGAAGTAACGTCACACTGACCGCTGCAAGGTGAAAGAAAATTACTAATTACAGTTAGTTTTTGGTCAACACAGGCAATTTTCCTAAATATTTGAATCGACAGTTGGTGCCTTCATGGGCGCCTTCCGTCAATCCATTTCGCTCCCT
>NW_008757286.1:0-903 GCF_000715545.1 Opisthorchis viverrini | reverse complement strand
TTACCTCGTGAATCATCAAGGATTTTTGAACTGGCGACTTGGCGGTTATGAGCTAAACTATTTAGCCATTTGGCCACGACTCGTTGTGCAATAGGATCATTGGTTCATAGCTTCACACGATACGGCGTCACTTAACTATGAATCACGGAATCCACATCTATTGCGGACGCTCCTCCGCGGGAAGGCTGTTTGGATGGACGTTCGAAGCAACTTTTCGTTAGGTGGATATTGATAATTGGTAGTTTGAGCTGAGTTACGTTATTCCAAATGCACGTGCTCTCTAACTGAGAGCTAATCAAAACACCGATCAGCCACACGTCGCATCAAGGAGAAGTTTTCAAAATATTAGCTGTTTCTAAATTTTCTAATTTCTCGAGAAACACATTACTGATGGTTCTCACTACGCACAAATTAGGCGAAATATGTAGCTGACAACATGGGATTGAAGAAGACAGCATGCCACCCGTTGCATAAAAATACGAAGTCTTTTTCCTAGAACTGGGTGATTACAAATGGGGCCGGGTTGCTAGATGCAGTAGACATAGTGACTCATATATGTGGTCGCATAACCCCCCAAACAGCAGCTAAGCTGGTGAGACCAACACTCTTCCTACACCGCACGCACATAAAGTGCATCTAGGAATATACTGACAGGAGTCTGGTAGCAATGGCCTAGATTTCCGAAATGCGGCACTGTTGTGTGGTTTCGCATTGACATGCAGAATCATTTAGTCTTCGTCACAGGTGCACCTGAAATATTGGGGCGCTGATCTTAATCTCCGAAATACAGAAAATGATCTGTTAGGGGCGATTTTTAGCCGTTGAACTTCGTTGAGCCGAAGCCGACTTCACTGGCTTTGCCAAGTGCTTCATGTGTCAGTTGATTGTCGTTGTTTCAGGATA